>NC_045693.1:7093908-7341581 GCF_003331165.1 Xiphophorus hellerii
CCTCGATGATTTGGGTGAAGTGTTCTCCCGTGTACAGACCGTAGTGCAGCGTGTCTTTCTGCGCCGCGGCCCACGCCATTTGGCGGCTGGAGAAACGAGCGGCCCAATTGCCCTGCGGGTCCACGGTCACGACCCCTCCAAGTCCCCCGACTCTGGACTTCATATGGGCCAGACCCAGATCACTGGCAGCCTCAGCTGACTGGCCTGGGCAGAGAGAACAGAGTGTTACATAAAATACGACAATCCTGTGGTTCACTTCCACCAGTCAGAGCTAAACGCACACTTAGTTTTCTCTAGTCTGGTTTTTGTTTTAGTGGAACAGGAAGGCTTCCGCTTAACAGCACATACACAAGGGTGATTGACAGCGCGAAGACCCTCCTCTTGTACCTGATTGGTTGTTTCTGGGAGAATTTTCTCACATTTTGTCTCATATTACACTATCAAAACATAGTGACAATTTTAACAAATATGCAGAAAAGCATTTTTATAAAAGTTACATTCTGCAGCTTTATAGTTTATTGCACACTGTTACATACTGCCCCCCTCTGGGCATCTTGCAAATAACATAGCATGAAGAAGCTGCATGTTGAATGTGATGAGAATCATTGTATGCTAAGAGGAGGAAGAGCCACTCATATGTTTGTAGATGTTGGTATTTCTATCCTTTAAAGCATGTTTCATTTTATGATTTTGTATTTTAAAGATGTTTTTATATTCCTTGTTTTGTTTTGCATGTTTGTGTTTTTAATTTTAACTATAGACATGAAGTCTGTTAATATAGTTTAATTAATTGTTGCGTTTTTCACAGTGCACAAATCCCAGTTCATCCATTCAGAACTGATTTATTTGAACAGGCTCCCTGTTCAGAGTGGATGTGAGGGTTACCTTGCTCCATGTGGAACAGGATGTGTCTCGCCAGCGTGACCTTCATGATGGCCTCTCCGTGGCCCGTAGTCGATACGGCTCCTGACATATTGTCAGCATAGCCTCCACTGCCTGAAACAAACATCACAACAACATGGGCGCATGTTTAAGGCTCATATTTACCCTTTGTTTAGTCAAAAGTCTATTGAACTGTTGGAGCCATTTGCTTCTAACGTAATGAAAAGTGTAATATGTAATTCTGTTTAGGAAATGAAAGATGGGGTGTCTTTTTTTCTATAAGTGTGAGGTTACAGGACATGTTTTAACATGCTGAACTGTGACTCTGCTTTGTTTACCAACTAATCCTATAGAACAATAGTCTAGATCTGCTGGTTAAAGTTTAACAGGGTCTTGAGAAAGAGGAACAGTCAGCTATAAAAACTTCTGAGCTGACTTCATTTATTGTTTTACGAGAGGAAGAACAAAAGATGCATTTAGTTATTGCTTAACGTTCTCTCTCCAAGTGCCAACTATCATATTATACCATTCATACTTCATAACCTCTAAAGGTGTGTTAACGCAAGGCCAGTGATATGAGGTTTTGTATCTACAGAACTCTGCAGTAATGAAGCGAACCACAAACTCCTCAAAGTATTCTGGAGTCGAATGTTTGTGCATCTGCCTCACAGCTGAAGCTTGGCCAAAACCGGGTCACCTCATCATCAGCTGCAGGTGTGAGGACTGACCGATGCACGGGGTGTCGCCCACTCGGCCTTCCATCTTGTTCAGCATTCCTCCGGTGGAAGTCGCACACGCTACGTTGCCGTCGGTGTCGACTGCCACCGCTCCAACCGTCCCCATCTTCCCCCTAAACGAGGAAACGGGTCAGCAGAGATTAATTTAGATTAACATCAAATATGGAAAAAAGCTTTCTATATATAATTTCAGAATCATTTTGTCCTTTTTTTTTAGCTTAGATTCTTAAAATGAAGTGTAAAGAGACATTTTTCATGGAGTACAATCTGCTCCAACTTCTGTATTAGTGCTACTATTCATTAATCATCATTATTGTCATGATGGCAAAGATTAAGAGCAGCAGATGTTTCTGATTATCCTACTTTGTCATGACATGCGACAAGCACAGGTTAGGAAGTGCTACAAAATGTGGTGAAAAACAACATTCCTTAAATAAAAGCACACGTGATTTTTTTGCCACCTCTTCCATATAGATATTTTAGGCAAAAAAAATATCACTTGAATTGTTAGGTTATTTGTTTCTGATCTAAATGTTTGGATCATATTTACATGTAATTGGAACCCATACAAACTTGGGCTATATGAGTGTGCCTCATATTTCTACTGTTATTAAAAACATAAAAAATGTATGGATGGTTCCTACAACCAAAAAATGTAAATAAAAATAATGTAAAAAAAATAAAAATAATCACTTTTGGCAAAAAACAAAAAAGAGACCTCTTCCTTATTTTAGTTGGGTGACTATTTGTGAGTTTCACTAAAGATAAACAAAAAGACAACATCATTTATCTCAATTACTACTACACGGCAAAAACACAAAATCTTACTAAGTATTTTTGGTCTTCTTTCTAAAGCAAATATCTTAGTAAATTTGAAGTAAGACACACTTAACTCAAAAGTACCTTTCCAGCAAAACATAGAGACTTGTTTAAAGTAAATACTTCCTTAATATTGATGAAAAATACTTGTTCCATTAGCAAATAAATTAACTTATAAACAAGGGAAAATGTCTTGTAACAAGCGAAATAATCTGCCAATGTAACAAGTACTTCTTCGTTAAAATTAAGAAATCATTTACTTAAAACAAGCCTCTATATCTTGCTAAAAAAATACTTTTAAGTTAGTTTTGTCTTATTTCAAGTGCACTAAGATATTTTAACTAGAAATGAGACCAAAACTATTTAAGATTTTGTGTTTTTGCATTGAATCTTTAATGAAATCTGGAAGAAGTTACTTAGTGTTGAGTTTTACATTTGGCACTCCACAGGGTTGGCATCTGGGGCCAGGTTTTTTTTCCAGCGCATGCGGGAATACTCTGTGATGAGGGACTCCTGAGGAACTTCGGGAACGCCCATAGAGCGAGCAAACTGACTGGCACCCTCCGCCGTCAGACAGGCATGGCTGGTCTGAAGGAGGGATCAAAGGTCGCACTGGTGACATACATTCACAGTCAATGTTTCCTGAACACTTTTAGGAGAGTCCAAACATTTCTGCAACTATACTGCTACCTTCTATGTTTTTCTTTTCAAAATGAGTTTCAGAATCACTTTGAACAGTTTTATAATTGTCTATTTAAAATAAACAAAAGCCTCCAGATGGTATCACCTTGTCCATGACAAGTCTGGCCAGCTGGATTGGGTTAGCTATGTTGCGGACGGCAGACACGGCGCCGCTGCTCAGAGTTTTCCCGTCCATCACGAGGGCATCCATCTCCACCTCCCCCTTCATATTCAGTACTGAGCCACATCCTTAAAAAATATATCAAGCTTAAGATAGCTCTGTATTAGTAGAAACAAGACTCTGCAATCCAACAATTACTATAATCTCTCACCTTGATATTTTTAATAATGTACAAAACTGCTTTTTTAAGCTTTAATATTCTTAGCAGCAGAACATCAGAACACAAGTCATTATTTAAACTTGATTCAGCTCTAATAATCTACAGACAATGAGAATTCTCACCACAATATCCAAAGCTGAAAGTGTCCACTGCACAGCTTTTTGCTGCATAGATATATTTTTAAAAATCCTGCATAGCAGGAGCTAGTTTTAGGTGGCCATCTCATTTTTACAATACCTGCATTGAAAGATGGATTATTCTCCAGTAGCAGAACAGCCTCCACCACAGCATCCATACTGCTGCCCCCTCCCTGCAGGAGTGCATACGCTGACCTCACTGCAGAGCACACTCCTGAGGTGGACAGGTCTGAGCGCTCTTTGGGGATGTGACCCGCCCCCCCATGGACCACCACGACTGGCAACATGGCAGTCCCCTGGAAAAATACATTGCAAATCTCAAATGTGTTATTCAGATTTACACCGAATAAAAACACACACACATACATCTTTTTTTCCTCACTCTCTAAAGTTGAATCAGTGCAAATTGCCCTTGTTTTAGATCAGTTTCAATTAGCAAAATTATTATTATTGGTAAATCCCACAATAATGAGAGAGAGAATATTTATTAATGTCTTCAAAATTAGGTGTTTACATACAATTAGCTTTAGGTAGCATTGACTTTGAACTAAATGGCTTGGGCTAAACGTTTTGTGTTTCTTTCTCACAATAGTTAGCTGCAATTTTGGCCCATTCCTCCTAACAGAGATTGGATCTTTATGTTGACCAATAGGAGAGAAGCTAGCTCTGAATTCCCACCCACCAGGACCCCCTGCAGCCTCCTTCTCCTACTGTTATTTTGCATCTAAAGAGTCAGAAGTGAAAAACAAAAGAGAACACAAAGAAAATAGAAATAAATCTGTAAATAAACAGACAAATGAGAAAACAGGAGGCAAAAAATTAAATGGCTAGAGGAAAAATCTACAGGAGAAAATTAATGTATAACATAAACGTCACATCCGAACATGAAAAAATTAGAAAAAACAAGTAATGAAATTAAAAAATCAAATCTAATAAAACTAAGATTGACAGATTAAAAATAAAATAAAAAAGTAATATGTTAAACTAATACTGTTGAAAATGATATACAAATATCAATTTATGTTACTGTATAATCACAAAGAATGGAAAAGTTCTTATTTCTTATACACTATTGAGCACATTAACTACATTATCAAGTAATTTTTTTATGGCATTTTTACTTTTTTTTTGATAATTTTGGCAGGGTCTGTCCTCCATATAAATCCATATATTAGTTTTCCTTTTTGAAATGCTTTAAAAAAATAAAAATAAAAAAAGTTTAATAAAGAGAGATGCACATGTACAGACTAGTACATTTCAAAGATGAAGAAATTTTGTTTTCGTCACAGTGGTAACACCGGTTATACTGGCTGTGCCAGAACAAACCTTTGCATTCAACAAACCGTAAGTAAACCACACTTACGCACATTTGCAAATTAAGAACAAGTGAATTTTCTAACGTTAAAGCCATTATTTAGGTAAAAACGATAAACAGTTACCATGTACAAAAAAAAATAAAAATGCATACATTAAACAGAGAAAGAAGGACAGAGAAAAAGACAGCAGGCAGTGCAAGGTTTACATTACACTGCTGTCTCCAATGAAACCTTTCTCTAAAGAATGACCTAATTCCTTTTTTGCTCTCTGAATGCAGGACGTGCGACGCAATAACTGCAACTCACCAAATGTTCACATCTACATCAACACAACCTTTAAATATCGCTAACACAAACGGAATAATATAAATTTTTTCTTACCAGAATATCCCCGTGACTAGAAGGAAAGCTAGCAGCTAGCAGCAGTACATCCGGAACTCCACAACGAGCCGTTCAAAATAAAAGCCCTTTGCATCTGACACAGCTTTTATTTTGTTAATTGACAGAATTAGCTTAACAATGTGAAGAATAGACGTGATTTTAAGAAAGTCAGTTGAGTTGAAACAGGTAAAGAGCGTTTTGTTGATATATTTCTGAAGCTTGAGTAAGTTTTGTGGTTTGGATTAACGTAAAGAGCCAAACTTGCCAAGAACAAATCAACAAATTAGAATATGTATTATTTTCGGTAAGCCATTTATAGGCATCTTCAATGTCTATATTTAGAAAAGCTAGTTTCACTTTGTGGTTTTCTCTAAATGTTAGCCTTAATTTAATTAAAGCTGACGAATTAAATATAGGCACAAATACTGTATATTTGTTTGTAAAATAGCAAAAGGTATTCTTGTGCAAAAAGTTGGGAATTTCCCAGTATTGTTTATTTGTTTAATGTTCATGAAATTAGTCTTACAACTGCAGTTAGAAAGCTGGATTATGGAGCATCCTCTGGGCTGCAGTGAGCTGACCATGGTGCTGAATTAGGCAGATTTCAGATTGTACTTTTAATTTACAGCATTGCCCAATCATATGATCGGTAATTTTAGCAGTGGCTCAAAGACTCTTAAAAGCAAGCTCATCAAATTTATAATATAAATAATGGGGCCAGTATTTAAAGTATTGGCCCCAGATGTGATTCTAAAATCTCTTGCTGATGAATTCAGCCTCCAGCTCCTTGTTTGTGGAAGCATCTGCATGCCTGTATGTTTTAGTTTACACTTGACCACTGCTAACCACTGAGCAGTCCCATCATGGGCTATAATTATAATATTGCTCAGTGACATATTGTAAATGTCATATAGCTGTATGGTGTGGTTATATAGGAAACCTCAGGCTCTCTCCAGAATAGTTTCTCAGCGGATTGTGAAACAAGAAAGAAAATATTATACAATTTCTAGATTTATACAATTCTATAAGGTAAAAATTTCCACTTAAATGTACTATTTTCCTAAAGTACCATGTCATAGTTTATAACTTTCTGTCTTTGCTTAGTTAGCTTGCTGAATCACCTTCATCAGTAATAACGTTATTTAACAAACTTGCTTTTGTTTCCTCCAAATGGAAACAACTTATAAATATCAAATAACAAATATCTTTCTGACAGTCTCATCTGTTATGGTTTACTCAGCTGGAAATTTTTCATTGCAGCTTAAGCCATGCATTAAGCTGCAATGGAAAGTGCATTTTGTCAGATAAAACTAAATTATTATTATTATTATTATTATTATTATTATTATTATTATTATATAATGTCATATTCTAATGTCAAATGTATTGTTTGCATTAGCTGTAAAAGGAAAAATCATTATAAATAACAAAATAAATAGGCCTGTCGCATTAAGCAATAAATCAATTAATCGCATAGTAAAATAAAATGAGCTTAATAATTTGAATTTGTATTTATAATTTTTCTTTTTTTCTCTCTCTCCTTAAGCTGAATGACAAAAGTCTTCAGTCTGATGATTTGGAAAAGCTAGCCCTTTTTTTTGTTGAAGATTTTGTTTACAGAAACTTCATAAATCATTTTATTTATCTTTTCTGTTTTGTTTATTTTTCTAGTTATTTTGGATATTTAAAATGTTTTCCAGTTCCACTGTCAAATCTTCAATAGAATTTAAAGTTTATTGATCTTTGAGAGTGTTCTTGAAATATTATGCCATTACCATCATATTCTTTGAAGATGGTCTCAAAACATCAATAATATCGTTTATCGCAATAATTTCTGGGACAATTAATCGTCCAGCAAAATTTGTTATTGTTTTATCCTGATCCTGAAATATCTAAATTAACTTTTTCAATATTCTGTTTTATTGAATATGACTTTACTGTATTTTTTTGTAACTTTTCCTTTTTTTTCTTTGTCTTTGCTTAGTAAATAACAGCAATGCTTATTTAAGAGATTTAATATGAAATCGTGGTAAAAAGCTGATTTTTTAATAGGTATATATTGCTTAATATAGAAACAATAATATTAATTTATGTAATTTACGGTATTATCAGCGTCATGTGGTCTCGTAAAGCCACAGTGCATCCTTGAGAAACCACGTATTTCCTGTGTGTGTGGGGGTGTGTGTGCGTGTGTGTGCGTGTGTGTGTGTGTAGGCGTGGGTGTGCGTGTGTGTGTGGCCCGGTTCTCCTTCAGAACCAAGCTGCTGGCTTCATGGAGCTGTGGTTCTGGTTTCCTCCTGATCAGAACCAACAAACTCTGACAGCAGATTTCTACAAACTCTCTTAAAGCTGCAGCTTCTCAGTGGGAGGAGAATGGTTCAGGCTTCCTGATTGGACACAGAGACAGCAATCAGCCAATCAGAGGAGCAGCAGCTTGCTGTGTTCCTGCGTTTGTGTTGGTGTGAAGATGAGTGTTGTTGCTGTGTCCATGTCTCCAGGAAGTCCAGCTGGACTCCAGCCGTCCAACATGTCTAGAGACAGTGGTCCTCATCCATCAAACTGTGGCAGCAGCAGATCTGATCTCAGATCTGTTTGCTCTCTCAGCTCAACAGGAAACAACTGATCGGGTTCATCCTGGTCACAGCTCTGAGATCAGTCTGACTGCAGCCTGGAAACCATCTACTGGATGTGCTGCGTCACTGACTGCTGCTGGAGAGAGGCTGGAAACACTCACTGATCTGCTCTCTCCTTCCTTCTTCTCTCTGCAGGTTCTGATCTCTGTGAAGTAGAGAATGGTCTCAGTGTCCTGCTGATCCTCAGAGGTTGAAGCTGCAGCAGTTTGAGTCTAAAGAGACTCTGACTGGATCATGATGATGACCTCTGACCTCCAAGGTTTTCCTCCCGTTTATTTTCTCGTGTCTGTCATTTATTGTTTGTCTCTTTGGATCAATAAAGATCCAATTCAAACTGGGCTCCATTTAGAGGCTTCGTGGAGTTTTGATCTGAACTGGATTCAACTGGAAAGTTGATCTTTTTTCTCTCTGATTCATTTTCATCCTGGAACCAGAAATGGTCTGAGAATGGAAACATGGGAATCATTTTCAGTTCAGCTTTGAAGCCATGAAAGACACTTCAAACCTCTTTTCTCTGCTGCTTCGTCCTTCTGCTGACATGAAAATGTTCCTCAAAGCTCCACAGATAAAAAGATGCTTCACTGGAAACTGCAGCGAAACTTCAGCTTCCATCAGAGAAACCAGTTTAACCAGTTTAGAACTGGATGTCCTACAGAAACTCTGATCTTAGAGCAGTTTTCAGAAACATGTGGAACCTGGAAAATAAAGATTTTATATATTTTATGTTCATTGTAAAAGCTAAATCTTGAAGTTTTACGTCATCATTGATTCTCAGCTTTAATTTCTCTCAGTTTGTTTTGGTTTTTACTTTTTTAACTCCATATTTCATGTTTTGAGTTTTCTAGAGAACTTCGGGCTCTTTACTGTGATTTTACTGATTTATTCAAACCTCAGAGAATCACTGGGATAATGTGCTGATTGGTTCATGTTTGATTTTCATAATTCTTCTAATGTAATGTGGGTTGCTGGGTGTTTAACGACCAAATAAAGTTTTTAAAAAATCTTTGTGTATTTTTTATGCAGCTGATTGTGTACACATATAATAAATAAACTTGTCTTGTACATTCTGCGTCTTCTTCTCACACTTTTTGCCTGAGAGGAGAGTCTCTCCCTCAACCTAGGTACCCTTAGTTTAAACTTTAAGGTTTAAAGAGCTGTTGCTCTTTTTGCTTCAGCTATTAAATATTCCTTTTCTTTCCTTCTTTCTGTGCAACCATGAAAGCTGTGATCCCACCCGGCCCGGCTCAGTTGTTACCTGGTACCAGGAGGAGTTGGTTCTGATGCACCATACATCTGAAATAAAGTTGCTTGTCGCAGCCTTTCGTTCCAAAAAAGCAAAAAATAAAAACTCCAATAAAGGCTGTGGGTGGTAACAGGCGGTTTGGGATTTGTACGCACTTTGACTCGATTCATTTATTGCAAAAGTAGAAATAAAGGTCTTGTAACTTAGTTGAAATGAAAAATAATCTCAATTTAATGTTTGAAGGTGTAAACAAGTGTTCAAAAAAAAAAAATCATTCTACCAAACCTCCCGTCCACACCAGACATCCACCAAACAATCCACCCAGCACCCGGTGTGTTCTTAATTAATTACTTAAATTGGTGGGAGGGTCTAACAATTAACAACGTAAATTAAACAATTCCAAATATAAAAATTAATGACAAATTTTGATTCTAAATTAACTTAAATATATTCCAACTACCCAAAGAACAAAACAAAATTGGTAGAAATGATAAACTACAAAACCTTAGCATAAATGGCCACGACAGTTGCTCCTAAAGTCATCAGTTGGACCTGTCTGGTTCTTCATCTGGTCTCTGTCATGTTGTTTTGAACTCTCCGAACCCACATGCAAAGACTCTCTCAGGAGATCAGATTAAAGATTTATTTACAAAAGACAATTGGTGTGTAATGCAGGAGCGTCTGATCAGGAGCGGACCGGTGTGATCGAACAGCTGGTAGGTGGGCGTAACTCGTCAGGGAGCTCAGCGGATGGAACTGCAAATCCCGTACTTCGCATGGAGTGTCCAGACAACAGGGAGCCTAGGAATCACAGAAAGGTACAGGACAGGTAAGCGTGCGAAACAGACTGGATATCTTTCTAGAGATCTCAGGACCAGATGTACCACAAAGGCGACAACACTCTGGCGACGAAGTGCCGGGAACCCGCTCCTAATATGCTCCCGCTGATGATCCACAGGTGTGCCGAAACACACCTGTGGAGAGGGTGTGTGAATACGCGGGCGAGCTCTCGAACGCCACCTAGAAGGAAACCAGAGGAACTGCTGAAGCCGCAGATCCTGACAGTCTCTGGTTGTTCAAGCACGATGAAGAAGTTCCAATAGGTTCCAAATCTCATTATTTCTCAAGCAAATGATGCTGAGGGGTGCTGGTCAGGTCCTGAAACTGTTAAACGGACCTGGGTGGAGCACAGAATGGAAAATTGGTGAAGTACAAAAAGAAGTGCTCATTTGACCAAACTTGATTCGTATTCTCCCTCCAACCCTCTGCAGGTCCCCGCCATGTTTGGTGGTCCTAGCCCATTCCTTTCATGTAGCTGCCATAGACTCCCGTTCATTTTTCGACCTAGTCAAAGTCTGGCTAGGAACGTCTTATCGCGCTGGGACTTAACCCTAACTTCAGTGGCCTCTTACCTCAACCAGGTTTCACTACATTTTGATTTGCTTTTTTAGCTCAATCTTTTAAATAAATCAGCTGAGCTTTAAAACCTCGTCTGAGTTTCTGTTGAATGAAGGAGCCTCAATGCCTCAATGCTGCTCGGCTCACCAGGAATTGGCCTTAAAAGTAAATATGTTTAAACAGATTTTCTCTCCTTTTACTTTTTAAGGAGTAAAAAGGAACAGATGAACTCATGTTCATTCATGTTTATTGGAATAAACATGAGTTCATTCCAATAAACTCATGTTATTGGAATGAACTCAGCTCAGCTTTAAAAAGTCATCTCAGTGATAACTGTTGGATGATGGAGTTTTATCTTAATGCTTCTCTGAAGGGGCTTGAATTTGGTTTTAAAAGTCTGATATTTTAACCAAGTTTTATTTTGTTTTATTTGTCTTCAAACTCTGTTTTGAAGACAGAAATCACAGCTCAGCTTCTGATTTCATTGTTGAGCTCCTGCTAGGTGCCAGAAATGTGTATTATCACGGTTCTGAACATCAGAAATGGACTTTAAAAAACCCAGAATGCATTGCATGGTGGGGCTTCATATTTTAGCTTCTAGTTCAGCTGTTTTTGCTGCAACCCCTAACAAACCATATACTGTTTTCATCAAAATGAACTCCTCTATCAAACTAGATGACTTAGAATGAATTTGGAAACTTGTAGAAAATCAGCACCATGAGTCAGAATAGGGTGTTTATTGTTGAACTGTTGCCTGCTGCGAGCTTGAAAAAGAAAAACCACCTGCTGGCTGCTTTGGGTAAGTACCCTTACCTATTAATGTGGTCATGGAGTTACAACGGAGCATTCTAGAGGTCTTGCGGTGTATGATGGCACTAGAATGGCTCTTTGGTTTCGTTTCAGGGATGATGGTTTGAACCCCAGCAAGTGTCTAGAGATCTGGAAAGCAGCAGCTGGTCCAGGTTCTTCTTCCTTGGGACAATGGCTGGGTGATGATGACTTGGTATGACTGCTAATGCTCATCCTCCTGGTTAGCGTTATGACACGGGGAGCCATACCAATCTGGTGCGCAGTTCATTTTGGCTAGCTTGATAAAGGTGAGTCGGTGCCCCACCAAGCAGACTCCCAGTACTCTACACAAACCAGACCAGCAGAGAATCAATCAATGCAGAGCATGCTGCATGTTAACCTTGCAGTGTTAACGGATAGCACGTGGGAAAGGTGACTCGGGAGTCTTGAATGCAGTCCAATCTTCTATAGCCTCACAAGCCCATGTGAGGCCCAAGACCATTTTGGCAGCTTCCATGCAGAAAAGCATGATGCTCTTCTTTGTGTGTCACACATTGGTCTTTGCAGTACAACAGCCAGCTATTGGCTATAGCAAGATCCTTAATTAGTACCCTCAATTTCCATTTTTTGCCACTTGTGTGGTAGCAACTCATAAGGTCAATTACACCCATCTTGGAGTTGTATATATGGACAATACTGGGTTGTGAGATGGTCACTTATTTCAGTTTGACGTCTTTGTGAGGTGTCTTCTTGCAGGGTTAGGTAATTATGCAAGTAGTGGCATGCTAACCCTGTGCCACTACCTTTTTTTTTTTTTTACCAGAATACTGTTTGGATCAGATGCTTCCATGGGAACTTTGGCTTCTGCAATCACCCATTTTGGCTGTCCCCTGTAATGTTTTCTAGTCTACAACTAACATGTGGCAGTAAAATGACCTCATGTGGATGCCGGGTGATAGGAGGTTACGTTCCACATATATTTGTACATGGCCCCTTAAGTTACAGTTCTAAAATGTGAGCTCATGGTGGTGAGAAAATTGGAGTATAGGTTCATACAACTTTTCTTAAAGTGAATATCTTGTAGTTTTAACAAGTGTGCACATTTAAACCCTTCAATGCTGAAAAATATAAATGTACTTTACTATTTTTTAAGGAATAGTACTGCTGTGCAAAACCTAACTTTAAGGTTTAAACTTTAAGGTTTAAACTTTAAGGTTTAAACTTTAAGGTTAAACTTTAAGGGTTTAAACTTTAAGGTTTAAACTTTAAGGTTTAAACTTTAAGGTTTAAACTTTAAGGTTTTAAACTTTAAGGTTTAAACTTTAAGGTTTAAACTTTAAGGTTTAAACTTTAAGGTTTAAACTTTAAGGGTTAAACTTTAAGGTTTAAACTTTAAGGTTTAAACTTTAAGGTTTAAACTTTAAGGTTTAAACTTTAAGGTTTAAACTTTAAGGTTTAAACTTTAGGTTTAAAACTTTAAGGTTTAAACTTTAAGGTTTAAACTTTAAGGTTTAAACTTTAAGGTTTAAACTTTAAGGTTTAAACTTTAAGGTTTAAACTTAAGGTTAAACTTTAGGTTTAAACTTAAGGTTTAAACTTTAAGGTTTAAACTTTAAGGTTTAAACTTTAAGGTTTAAACTTTAGGTTTAAACTTTAAGGTTTAAACTTAAGGTTTAAACTTTAAGGTTAAACTTTAAGTTAAACTGTAAGGTTTAAACTTTAAGGTTTAAACTTTAAGGTTTAAACTTTAAGGTTTAAACTTTAAGGTTTAAACTTTAAGGTTTAAACTTTAAGGTTTAAACTTTAAGGTTTAAACTTTAAGGTTTAAACTTTAAGGTTAAACTTTAAGGTTTAAACTTTAAGGTTTAAACTTTAAGGTTTAAACTTTAAGGTTTAAACTTTAAGGTTTAAACTTTAAGGTTTAACTTAAGGTTTAAACTTTAAGGTTAAACTTTAAGGTTAAACTTTAAGGTTTAAAACTTTAAGGTTTAAACTTTAAGGTTTAAACTTTAAGGTTAAACTTTAAGGTTTAAACTTTAAGGTTTAAACTTTAAGGTTTAAACTTTAAGGTTTAAACTTTAAGGTTTAAACTTTAAGGTTTAAACTTTAAGGTTTAAACTTTAAGGTTTAAACTTTAAGGTTTAAACTTTAAGGTTTAAACTTAAGGTTTAAACTTTAAGGTTTAAACTTTAAGGTTTAAACTTTAAGGTTTAAACTTTAAGGTTTAAACTTTAAGGTTTAAACTTTAAGGTTTAAACTTTAAGGTTTAAACTTTAAGGTTTAAACTTTAAGGTTAAACTTTAAGGTTTAAACTTTAAGGTTTAAACTTTAAGGTTTAAACTTTAAGGTTTAAAACTTTAAGGTTTAAACGTTAAGGTTTAAACTTTAAGGTTTAAACTTTAAGGTTTAAACTTTAAGGTTAAACTTTAAGGTTTAAACTTTAAGGTTTAAACTTTAAGGTTTAAACTTTAAGGTTTAAACTTTAAGGTTTAAACTTTAAGGTTTAAACTTTAAGGTTTAAACTTTAAGGTTTAAACTTTAAGGTTTAAACTTTAAGGTTTAAACTTTAAGGTTTAAACTTTAAGGTTTAAACTTTAAGGTTTAAACTTTAAGGTTTAAACTTTAAGGTTTAAACTTTAAGGTTTAAACTTAAGGTTTAAACTTTAAGTTTAAACTTTAAGGTTTAAACTTTAAGGTTTAAACTTTAAGGTTTAAACTTTAAGGTTTAAACTTTAAGGTTTAAACTTTAAGGTTTAAACTTTAAGGTTTAAACTTTAAGGTTTAAACTTTAAGGTTTAAACTTTAAGGTTTAAACTTTAAGGTTTAAACTTTAAGGTTTAAACTTTAAGGTTTAAACTTTAGGTTAAACTTAAGGTTTAAACTTTAAGGTTTAAACTTTAAGGTTTAAACTTTAAGGTTAAACTTTAAGGTTTAAACTTAAGGTTTAAACTTTAAGGTTTAAACTTTAAGGTTTAAACTTTAAGGTTTAAACTTTAAGTTTAAACTTTAAGGTTTAAACTTTAAGGTTTAAACTTTAAGGTTTAAACTTTAAGGTTTTTAAACTTTAAGGTTTAAACTTTAAGGTTTAAACTTTAAGGTTAAACTTTAAGGTTTAAAAACTTTAAGGTTTAAACTTTAAGGTTTAAACTTTAAGGGTTTAAACTTAAGGTTTAAACTTTAAGGTTTAACTTTAAGGTTTAAACTTTAAGGTTTAAACTTTAAGGTTTAACTTTGTTAAATAGGTTTAAACTTTAAAGGTTTAAACTTTAAGGTTTAAACTTTAAGGTTTAACTTTAAGGTTTAAAACTTTAAGGTTTAAACTTTAAGGTTAAAACTTAAGGTTTAAACTTTAAGGTTTAAAACTTTAAGGTTTAAACTTTAAGGTTTAAAACTTTAAGGGTTTAACTTTAAGGTTTAAACTTAAGGTTTAAACTTTAAGGTTTAAACTTAAGTTTAAACTTTAAGGTTTAAACTTTAAGGTTTAAACTTTAAGGTTTAAAACTTTAAGGTTAAACTTTAAGGTTTAAACTTTAAGGTTTAAACTTTAAGGTTTAAACTTTAAGGTTTAAACTTTAAGGTTTAAACTTTAATAGGTTTAAACTTTAAGGTTTAAACTTTAAGGTTTAAACTTTAAGGTTTAAACTTTAAGGTTTAAACTTTAAGGTTTAAACTTTAAGGTTTAAACTTTAAGGTTTAAACTTTAAGGTTTAAACTTTAAGGTTTAAACTTTAAGGTTAAACTTTAAGGTTTAAACTTTAAGGTTTAAACTTTAAGGTTTAAACTTTAAGGTTTAAACTTTAAGGTTTAACTTTAAGGTTTAAACTTTAAGGTTTAAACTTTAAGGTTTAAACTTTAAGGTTTAAACTTTAAGGTTTAAACTTTAAGGTTTAAACTTTAAGGTTTAAACTTTAAGGTTTAAACTTAAGGTTTAAACTTTAAGGTTTAAACTTTAAGGTTTAAACTTTAAGGTTTAAACTTAAGGTTTAAAACTTTAAGGTTTAAACTTTAAGGTTAAACTTTAAGGTTTAAACTTAAGGTTTAAACTTTAAGGTTAAACTTTAAGGTTTAAACTTTAAGGTTTAAACTTTAAGGTTTAACTTTAAGGTTTAAACTTTAAGGTTTAAACTTTAAGGTTTAAACTTAAGGTTTAAACTTTAAGGTTTAAACTTAAGGTTTAAACTTTAAGGTTTAAACTTTAAGGTTTAACTTAAGGTTTAAACTTTAAGGTTTAAACTTTAAGGTTTAAACTTTAAGGTTTAAACTTTTAAACTTTAAGGTTTAAACTTTAAGGTTTAAACTTTAAGGTTTAAACTTTAAGGTTTAAACTTTAAGGTTTAAACTTTAAGGTTTAAACTTTAAGGTTTAAACTTTAAGGTTTAAACTTTAAGGTTTAAACTTTAAGGTTTAAACTTTAAGGTTTAAACTTTAAGGTTTAAACTTTAAGGTTTAAACTTTAAGGTTTAAACTTTAAGGTTTAAACTTTAAGGTTTAAACTTTAAGTGTTAAACTTTAAAGGTTTAAACTTTAAGGTTTAAACTTTAAGGTTTAAACTTTAAGGTTTAAACTTTAAGGTTTAAACTTTAAGGTTTAAACTTTAAGGTTTAAACTTTAAGGTTTAAACTTTAAGGTTTAAACTTTAAGGTTTAAACTTTAAGGTTTAAAATTTAAGGTTTAAACTTTAAGGTTTAAACTTTAAGGTTTAAACTTTAAGGTTTAAACTTTAAGGTTTAAACTTTAAGGTTTAAACTTTAAGGTTTAAACTTTAAGGTTTAAACTTTAAGGTTAAACTTTAAGGTTTAAACTTTAAGGTTTAAACTTTAAGGTTTAAACTTTAAGGTTTAAACTTTAAGGTTTAAACTTTAAGGTTTAAACTTTAAGGTTTAAACTTTAAGGTTTAAACTTTAAGGTTTAAACTTTAAGGTTTAAACTTTAAGGTTTAAACTTTAAGGTTTAAACTTTAAGGTTTAAACTTTAAGGTTTAAACTTTAAGGTTTAAACTTTAAGGTTTAAACTTTAAGGTTTAAACTTTAAGGTTTAAACTTTAAGGTTTAAACTTTAAGGTTTAAACTTTAAGGTTTAAACTTTAAGGTTTAAACTTTAAGGTTTAAACTTTAAGGTTTAAACTTTAAGGTTTAAACTTTAAGGTTTAAACTTTAAGGTTTAAACTTTAAGGTTTAAACTTTAAGGTTTAAACTTTAAGGTTTAAACTTTAAGGTTTAAACTTTAAGGTTTAAACTTTAAGGTTTAAACTTTAAGGTTTAAACTTTAAGGTTTAAACTTTAAGGTTTAAACTTTAAGGTTTAAACTTTAAGGTTTAAGACTTTAAGGTTTAAACTTTAAGGTTTAAACTTTAAGGTTTAACTTTAAGGTTTAAACTTTAAGGTTTAAACTTTAAGGTTTAAACTTTAAGGTTTAAACTTTAAGGTTTAAACTTTAAGGTTTAAACTTTAAGGTTTAAACTTTAAGTTTTAACTTTAAGGTTTAGACTTTAAGGTTTAAACTTTAAGGTTTAAACTTTAAGGTTAAAACTTTTAAGGTTTAAACTTTAAGGTTTAAACTTTAAGGTTTAAACTTTAAGGTTTAAACTTAAGGTTTAAACTTTAAGGTTTAAACTTTAAGGTTTAAACTTAAGGTTAAACTTTAAGGTTTAACTTTAAGGTTTAAACTTTAAGGTTTAAACTTTAAGGTTTAACTTTAGTTTAAACTTAAGGTTTAAAACTTTAAGGTTTAAACTTTAAAGGTTTAAACTGTTAAGTTTAAACTTAAGGGTTAAACTTTAAGGTTTAAACCTTTAAGGTTTAAACTTTAAGGTTAAACTTTAAGGTTTAAACTTTAAGGTTTAAACTTTAAGGTTTAAACTTTAAGGTTTACACTTTAAGGTTTAAACTTAAGGTTTAAACTTTAAGGTTTAAACCTTTAAGGTTTAAACTTTAAGGTTTTAAACTTTAAGGTTTAAACTTTAAGGTTTAAACTTTAAGGTTTAAACTTTAAGGTTTAAACTTAAGGTTTAAACTTTAAGGTTAAACTTTAAGGTTTAAACTTTAAGGTTTAAACTTTAAGGTTTAAACTTTTAAGGTTTAAACTTTAAGGTTTAAACTTTAAGGTTTAAACTTTAAGGTTTAAACTTAAGGTTAAACTTTAAGGTTTAAACTTTTAAGGTTTAAAACTTTAAGGTTTAAACTTTAAGGTTTAAACTTTAAGGTTTAAACTTTAAGGTTTAAACTTTAAGGTTTAAACTTTAAGGTTTAAACTTTAAGGTTTAAACTTTAAGGTTTAAAACTTTAAGGTTTAAACTTTAAGGTTTAAACTTAAGGTTTAAACTTTAAGGTTAAACTTTAAGGTTTAAACTTTAAGGTTTAAACTTTAAGGTTTAAACTTTAAGGTTTAAACTTTAAGGTTTAAAACTTTAAGGTTTAAACTTTAAGGTTAAAACTTTAAGGTTTAAACTTTAAGGTTTAAACTTTAAGGTTAAACTTTAAGGTTTAAACTTTAAGGTTTAAACTTTAAGGTTTAAAACTTTAAAGGTTTAAACTTTAAGGTTTAAACTTTAAGGTTTAAACTTAAGGTTTAAACTTTAAG
This sequence comes from Xiphophorus hellerii, assembly GCF_003331165.1. NCBI lineage: Eukaryota > Metazoa > Chordata > Actinopteri > Cyprinodontiformes > Poeciliidae > Xiphophorus > Xiphophorus hellerii. The sequence continues at coordinate 7,111,845 of NC_045693.1, forward strand.
GTTTAAACTTTAAGGTTTAAACTTTAAGGGTTTAAACTTTAGGTTTAAACTTTAAGGGGTTAAACTTTAAGGTTTAAACTTTAAGGTTTAAACTTTAAGGTTTTAAACTTTAAGGTTTAACTTTAAGGTTTAAACTTTAAGGTTTAGGTTTAAACTTTAAGGGTTTAAACTTTAAGGTTTAAACTTTAAGGTTAAACTTTAGGTTTTAAACTTTAAGGTTTAAACTTTAAGGTTTAAACTTTAAGGTTTAAACTTTAAGGTTTAAACTTTAAGGTTTAAACTTTAAGGTTTAAACTTTAAGGTTTAAACTTTAAGGTTTAAACTTTAAGGTTTAAACTTTAAGGTTTAAACTTTAAGGTTTAAACTTTAAGGTTTAAACTTTAAGGTTTAAACTTTAAGGTTTAAACTTTAAGGTTTAAACTTTAAGGTTTAAACTTTAAGGTTTTAAACTTTAAGGTTTAAACTTTAAGGTTTAAACTTTAAGGTTTAAACTTTAAGGTTAAACTTTAAGGTTAAACTTAAGGTTTAAACTTTAAGGTTTAAACTTTAAGGTTTAAACTTTAAGGTTTAAACTTTAAGGTTTAAACTTTAAGGTTTAAACTTTAAGGTTTAAACTTTAAGGTTTAAACTTTAAGGTTTAAACTTTAAGGTTTAAACTTTAAGGTTTAAACTTTAAGGTTTAAACTTTAAGGTTTAAACTTTAAGGTTTAAACTTTAAGGTTTAAACTTTAAGGTTTAAACTTTAAGGTTTAAACTTTAAGGTTTAAACTTTAAGGTTTAAACTTTAAGGTTTAAACTTTAAGGTTTAAACTTTAAGGTTTAAACTTTAAGGTTTAAACTTTAAGGTTTAAACTTTAAGGTTTAAACTTTAAGGTTTAAACTTTAAGGTTTAAACTTTAAGGTTTAAACTTTAAGGTTTAAACTTTAAGGTTTAAACTTTAAGGTTTAAACTTTAAGGTTTAAACTTTAAGGTTTAAACTTTAAGGTTTAAACTTTAAGGTTTAAACTTTAAGGTTTAAACTTTAAGGTTTAAACTTTAAGGTTTAAACTTTAAGGTTTAAACTTTAAGGTTTAAACTTTAAGGTTTAAACTTTAAGGTTTAAACTTTAAGGTTTAAACTTTAAGGTTTAAACTTTAAGGTTTAAACTTTAAGGTTTAAACTTTAAGGTTTAAACTTTAAGGTTTAAACTTTAAGGTTTAAACTTTAAGGTTTAAACTTTAAGGTTTAAACTTTAAGGTTTAAACTTTAAGGTTTAAACTTTAAGGTTTAAACTTTAAGGTTTAAACTTTAAGGTTTAAACTTTAAGGTTTAAACTTTAAGGTTTAAACTTTAAGGTTTAAACTTTAAGGTTTAAACTTTAAGGTTTAAACTTTAAGGTTTAAACTTTAAGGTTTAAACTTTAAGGTTTAAACTTTAAGGTTTAAACTTTAAGGTTTAAACTTTAAGGTTTAAACTTTAAGGTTTAAACTTTAAGGTTTAAACTTTAAGGTTTAAAACTTTAAGGTTTAAACTTTAAGGTTTAAACTTTAAGGTTTAAACTTTAAGGTTTAAACTTTAAGGTTTAAACTTTAAGGTTTAAACTTTAAGGTTTAAACTTTAAGGTTTAAACTTTAAGGTTTAAACTTTAAGGTTTAAACTTTAAGGTTTAAACTTTAAGGTTTAAACTTTAAGGTTTAAACTTTAAGGTTTAAACTTTAAGGTTTAAACTTTAAGGTTTAAACTTTAAGGTTTAAACTTTAAGGTTTAAACTTTAAGGTTTAAACTTTAAGGTTTAAACTTTAAGGTTTAAACTTTAAGGTTTAAACTTTAAGGTTTAAACTTTAAGGTTTAAACTTTAAGGTTTAAACTTTAAGGTTTAAACTTTAAGGTTTAAACTTTAAGGTTTAAACTTTAAGGTTTAAACTTTAAGGTTTAAACTTTAAGGTTTAAACTTTAAGGTTTAAACTTTAAGGTTTAAACTTTAAGGTTTAAACTTTAAGGTTTAAACTTTAAGGTTTAAACTTTAAGGTTTAAACTTTAAGGTTTAAACTTTAAGGTTTAAACTTTAAGGTTTAAACTTTAAGGTTTAAACTTTAAGGTTTAAACTTTAAGGTTTAAACTTTAAGGTTTAAACTTTAAGGTTTAAACTTTAAGGTTTAAACTTTAAGGTTTAAACTTTAAGGTTTAAACTTTAAGGTTTAAACTTTAAGGTTTAAACTTTAAGGTTTAAACTTTAAGGTTTAAACTTTAAGGTTTAAACTTTAAGGTTTAAACTTTAAGGTTTAAACTTTAAGGTTTAAACTTTAAGGTTTAAACTTTAAGGTTTAAACTTTAAGGTTTAAACTTTAAGGTTTAAACTTTAAGGTTTAAACTTTAAGGTTTAAACTTTAAGGTTTAAACTTTAAGGTTTAAACTTTAAGGTTTAAACTTTAAGGTTTAAACTTTAAGGTTTAAACTTTAAGGTTTAAACTTTAAGGTTTAAACTTTAAGGTTTAAACTTTAAGGTTTAAACTTTAAGGTTTAAACTTTAAGGTTTAAACTTTAAGGTTTAAACTTTAAGGTTTAAACTTTAAGGTTTAAACTTTAAGGTTTAAACTTTAAGGTTTAAACTTTAAGGTTTAAACTTTAAGGTTTAAACTTTAAGGTTTAAACTTTAAGGTTTAAACTTTAAGGTTTAAACTTTAAGGTTTAAACTTTAAGGTTTAAACTTTAAGGTTTAAACTTTAAGGTTTAAACTTTAAGGTTTAAACTTTAAGGTTTAAACTTTAAGGTTTAAACTTTAAGGTTTAAACTTTAAGGTTTAAACTTTAAGGTTTAAACTTTAAGGTTTAAACTTTAAGGTTTAAACTTTAAGGTTTAAACTTTAAGGTTTAAACTTTAAGGTTTAAACTTTAAGGTTTAAACTTTAAGGTTTAAACTTTAAGGTTTAAACTTTAAGGTTTAAACTTTAAGGTTTAAACTTTAAGGTTTAAACTTTAAGGTTTAAACTTTAAGGTTTAAACTTTAAGGTTTAAACTTTAAGGTTTAAACTTTAAGGTTTAAACTTTAAGGTTTAAACTTTAAGGTTTAAACTTTAAGGTTTAAACTTTAAGGTTTAAACTTTAAGGTTTAAACTTTAAGGTTTAAACTTTAAGGTTTAAACTTTAAGGTTTAAACTTTAAGGTTTAAACTTTAAGGTTTAAACTTTAAGGTTTAAACTTTAAGGTTTAAACTTTAAGGTTTAAACTTTAAGGTTTAAACTTTAAGGTTTAAACTTTAAGGTTTAAACTTTAAGGTTTAAACTTTAAGGTTTAAACTTTAAGGTTTAAACTTTAAGGTTTAAACTTTAAGGTTTAAACTTTAAGGTTTAAACTTTAAGGTTTAAACTTTAAGGTTTAAACTTTAAGGTTTAAACTTTAAGGTTTAAACTTTAAGGTTTAAACTTTAAGGTTTAAACTTTAAGGTTTAAACTTTAAGGTTTAAACTTTAAGGTTTAAACTTTAAGGTTTAAACTTTAAGGTTTAAACTTTAAGGTTTAAACTTTAAGGTTTAAACTTTAAGGTTTAAACTTTAAGGTTTAAACTTTAAGGTTTAAACTTTAAGGTTTAAACTTTAAGGTTTAAACTTTAAGGTTTAAACTTTAAGGTTTAAACTTTAAGGTTTAAACTTTAAGGTTTAAACTTTAAGGTTTAAACTTTAAGGTTTAAACTTTAAGGTTTAAACTTTAAGGTTTAAACTTTAAGGTTTAAACTTTAAGGTTTAAACTTTAAGGTTTAAACTTTAAGGTTTAAACTTTAAGGTTTAAACTTTAAGGTTTAAACTTTAAGGTTTAAACTTTAAGGTTTAAACTTTAAGGTTTAAACTTTAAGGTTTAAACTTTAAGGTTTAAACTTTAAGGTTTAAACTTTAAGGTTTAAACTTTAAGGTTTAAACTTTAAGGTTTAAACTTTAAGGTTTAAACTTTAAGGTTTAAACTTTAAGGTTTAAACTTTAAGGTTTAAACTTTAAGGTTTAAACTTTAAGGTTTAAACTTTAAGGTTTAAACTTTAAGGTTTAAACTTTAAGGTTTAAACTTTAAGGTTTAAACTTTAAGGTTTAAACTTTAAGGTTTAAACTTTAAGGTTTAAACTTTAAGGTTTAAACTTTAAGGTTTAAACTTTAAGGTTTAAACTTTAAGGTTTAAACTTTAAGGTTTAAACTTTAAGGTTTAAACTTTAAGGTTTAAACTTTAAGGTTTAAACTTTAAGGTTTAAACTTTAAGGTTTAAACTTTAAGGTTTAAACTTTAAGGTTTAAACTTTAAGGTTTAAACTTTAAGGTTTAAACTTTAAGGTTTAAACTTTAAGGTTTAAACTTTAAGGTTTAAACTTTAAGGTTTAAACTTTAAGGTTTAAACTTTAAGGTTTAAACTTTAAGGTTTAAACTTTAAGGTTTAAACTTTAAGGTTTAAACTTTAAGGTTTAAACTTTAAGGTTTAAACTTTAAGGTTTAAACTTTAAGGTTTAAACTTTAAGGTTTAAACTTTAAGGTTTAAACTTTAAGGTTTAAACTTTAAGGTTTAAACTTTAAGGTTTAAACTTTAAGGTTTAAACTTTAAGGTTTAAACTTTAAGGTTTAAACTTTAAGGTTTAAACTTTAAGGTTTAAACTTTAAGGTTTAAACTTTAAGGTTTAAACTTTAAGGTTTAAACTTTAAGGTTTAAACTTTAAGGTTTAAACTTTAAGGTTTAAACTTTAAGGTTTAAACTTTAAGGTTTAAACTTTAAGGTTTAAACTTTAAGGTTTAAACTTAAGGTTTAAACTTTAAGGTTTAAACTTTAAGGTTTAAACTTTAAGGTTTAAACTTTAAGGTTTAAACTTTAAGGTTTAAACTTTAAGGTTTAAACTTTAAGGTTTAAACTTTAAGGTTTAAACTTTAAGGTTTAAACTTTAAGGTTTAAACTTTAAGGTTTAAACTTTAAGGTTTAAACTTTAAGGTTTAAACTTTAAGGTTTAAACTTTAAGGTTTAAACTTTAAGGTTTAAACTTTAAGGTTTAAACTTTAAGGTTTAAACTTTAAGGTTTAAACTTTAAGGTTTAAACTTTAAGGTTTAAACTTTAAGGTTTAAACTTTAAGGTTTAAACTTTAAGGTTTAAACTTTAAGGTTTAAACTTTAAGGTTTAAACTTTAAGGTTTAAACTTTAAGGTTTAAACTTTAAGGTTTAAACTTTAAGGTTTAAACTTTAAGGTTTAAACTTTAAGGTTTAAACTTTAAGGTTTAAACTTTAAGGTTTAAACTTTAAGGTTTAAACTTTAAGGTTTAAACTTTAAGGTTTAAACTTTAAGGTTTAAACTTTAAGGTTTAAACTTTAAGGTTTAAACTTTAAGGTTTAAACTTTAAGGTTTAAACTTTAAGGTTTAAACTTTAAGGTTTAAACTTTAAGGTTTAAACTTTAAGGTTTAAACTTTAAGGTTTAAACTTTAAGGTTTAAACTTTAAGGTTTAAACTTTAAGGTTTAAACTTTAAGGTTTAAACTTTAAGGTTTAAACTTTAAGGTTTAAACTTTAAGGTTTAAACTTTAAGGTTTAAACTTTAAGGTTTAAACTTTAAGGTTTAAACTTTAAGGTTTAAACTTTAAGGTTTAAACTTTAAGGTTTAAACTTTAAGGTTTAAACTTTAAGGTTTAAACTTTAAGGTTTAAACTTTAAGGTTTAAACTTTAAGGTTTAAACTTTAAGGTTTAAACTTTAAGGTTTAAACTTTAAGGTTTAAACTTTAAGGTTTAAACTTTAAGGTTTAAACTTTAAGGTTTAAACTTTAAGGTTTAAACTTTAAGGTTTAAACTTTAAGGTTTAAACTTTAAGGTTTAAACTTTAAGGTTTAAACTTTAAGGTTTAAACTTTAAGGTTTAAACTTTAAGGTTTAAACTTTAAGGTTTAAACTTTAAGGTTTAAACTTTAAGGTTTAAACTTTAAGGTTTAAACTTTAAGGTTTAAACTTTAAGGTTTAAACTTTAAGGTTTAAACTTTAAGGTTTAAACTTTAAGGTTTAAACTTTAAGGTTTAAACTTTAAGGTTTAAACTTTAAGGTTTAAACTTTAAGGTTTAAACTTTAAGGTTTAAACTTTAAGGTTTAAACTTTAAGGTTTAAACTTTAAGGTTTAAACTTTAAGGTTTAAACTTTAAGGTTTAAACTTTAAGGTTTAAACTTTAAGGTTTAAACTTTAAGGTTTAAACTTTAAGGTTTAAACTTTAAGGTTTAAACTTTAAGGTTTAAACTTTAAGGTTTAAACTTTAAGGTTTAAACTTTAAGGTTTAAACTTTAAGGTTTAAACTTTAAGGTTTAAACTTTAAGGTTTAAACTTTAAGGTTTAAACTTTAAGGTTTAAACTTTAAGGTTTAAACTTTAAGGTTTAAACTTTAAGGTTTAAACTTTAAGGTTTAAACTTTAAGGTTTAAACTTTAAGGTTTAAACTTTAAGGTTTAAACTTTAAGGTTTAAACTTTAAGGTTTAAACTTTAAGGTTTAAACTTTAAGGTTTAAACTTTAAGGTTTAAACTTTAAGGTTTAAACTTTAAGGTTTAAACTTTAAGGTTTAAACTTTAAGGTTTAAACTTTAAGGTTTAAACTTTAAGGTTTAAACTTTAAGGTTTAAACTTTAAGGTTTAAACTTTAAGGTTTAAACTTTAAGGTTTAAACTTTAAGGTTTAAACTTTAAGGTTTAAACTTTAAGGTTTAAACTTTAAGGTTTAAACTTTAAGGTTTAAACTTTAAGGTTTAAACTTTAAGGTTTAAACTTTAAGGTTTAAACTTTAAGGTTTAAACTTTAAGGTTTAAACTTTAAGGTTTAAACTTTAAGGTTTAAACTTTAAGGTTTAAACTTTAAGGTTTAAACTTTAAGGTTTAAACTTTAAGGTTTAAACTTTAAGGTTTAAACTTTAAGGTTTAAACTTTAAGGTTTAAACTTTAAGGTTTAAACTTTAAGGTTTAAACTTTAAGGTTTAAACTTTAAGGTTTAAACTTTAAGGTTTAAACTTTAAGGTTTAAACTTTAAGGTTTAAACTTTAAGGTTTAAACTTTAAGGTTTAAACTTTAAGGTTTAAACTTTAAGGTTTAAACTTTAAGGTTTAAACTTTAAGGTTTAAACTTTAAGGTTTAAACTTTAAGGTTTAAACTTTAAGGTTTAAACTTTAAGGTTTAAACTTTAAGGTTTAAACTTTAAGGTTTAAACTTTAAGGTTTAAACTTTAAGGTTTAAACTTTAAGGTTTAAACTTTAAGGTTTAAACTTTAAGGTTTAAACTTTAAGGTTTAAACTTTAAGGTTTAAACTTTAAGGTTTAAACTTTAAGGTTTAAACTTTAAGGTTTAAACTTTAAGGTTTAAACTTTAAGGTTTAAACTTTAAGGTTTAAACTTTAAGGTTTAAACTTTAAGGTTTAAACTTTAAGGTTTAAACTTTAAGGTTTAAACTTTAAGGTTTAAACTTTAAGGTTTAAACTTTAAGGTTTAAACTTTAAGGTTTAAACTTTAAGGTTTAAACTTTAAGGTTTAAACTTTAAGGTTTAAACTTTAAGGTTTAAACTTTAAGGTTTAAACTTTAAGGTTTAAACTTTAAGGTTTAAACTTTAAGGTTTAAACTTTAAGGTTTAAACTTTAAGGTTTAAACTTTAAGGTTTAAACTTTAAGGTTTAAACTTTAAGGTTTAAACTTTAAGGTTTAAACTTTAAGGTTTAAACTTTAAGGTTTAAACTTTAAGGTTTAAACTTTAAGGTTTAAACTTTAAGGTTTAAACTTTAAGGTTTAAACTTTAAGGTTTAAACTTTAAGGTTTAAACTTTAAGGTTTAAACTTTAAGGTTTAAACTTTAAGGTTTAAACTTTAAGGTTTAAACTTTAAGGTTTAAACTTTAAGGTTTAAACTTTAAGGTTTAAACTTTAAGGTTTAAACTTTAAGGTTTAAACTTTAAGGTTTAAACTTTAAGGTTTAAACTTTAAGGTTTAAACTTTAAGGTTTAAACTTTAAGGTTTAAACTTTAAGGTTTAAACTTTAAGGTTTAAACTTTAAGGTTTAAACTTTAAGGTTTAAACTTTAAGGTTTAAACTTTAAGGTTTAAACTTTAAGGTTTAAACTTTAAGGTTTAAACTTTAAGGTTTAAACTTTAAGGTTTAAACTTTAAGGTTTAAACTTTAAGGTTTAAACTTTAAGGTTTAAACTTTAAGGTTTAAACTTTAAGGTTTAAACTTTAAGGTTTAAACTTTAAGGTTTAAACTTTAAGGTTTAAACTTTAAGGTTTAAACTTTAAGGTTTAAACTTTAAGGTTTAAACTTTAAGGTTTAAACTTTAAGGTTTAAACTTTAAGGTTTAAACTTTAAGGTTTAAACTTTAAGGTTTAAACTTTAAGGTTTAAACTTTAAGGTTTAAACTTTAAGGTTTAAACTTTAAGGTTTAAACTTTAAGGTTTAAACTTTAAGGTTTAAACTTTAAGGTTTAAACTTTAAGGTTTAAACTTTAAGGTTTAAACTTTAAGGTTTAAACTTTAAGGTTTAAACTTTAAGGTTTAAACTTTAAGGTTTAAACTTTAAGGTTTTTTAAAACTTTAAGGTTTAAACTTTAAGGTTTAAACTTTAAGGTTTAAACTTTAAGGTTTAAACTTTAAGGTTTAAACTTTAAGGTTTAAACTTTAAGGTTTAAACTTTAAGGTTTAAACTTTAAGGTTTAAACTTTAAGGTTTAAACTTTAAGGTTTAAACTTTAAGGTTTAAACTTTAAGGTTTAAACTTTAAGGTTTAAACTTTAAGGTTTAAACTTTAAGGTTTAAACTTTAAGGTTTAAACTTTAAGGTTTAAACTTTAAGGTTTAAACTTTAAGGTTTAAACTTTAAGGTTTAAACTTTAAGGTTTAAACTTTAAGGTTTAAACTTTAAGGTTTAAACTTTAAGGTTTAAACTTTAAGGTTTAAACTTTAAGGTTTAAACTTTAAGGTTTAAACTTTAAGGTTTAAACTTTAAGGTTTAAACTTTAAGGTTTAAACTTTAAGGTTTAAACTTTAAGGTTTAAACTTTAAGGTTTAAACTTTAAGGTTTAAACTTTAAGGTTTAAACTTTAAGGTTTAAACTTTAAGGTTTAAACTTTAAGGTTTAAACTTTAAGGTTTAAACTTTAAGGTTTAAACTTTAAGGTTTAAACTTTAAGGTTTAAACTTTAAGGTTTAAACTTTAAGGTTTAAACTTTAAGGTTTAAACTTTAAGGTTTAAACTTTAAGGTTTAAACTTTAAGGTTTAAACTTTAAGGTTTAAACTTTAAGGTTTAAACTTTAAGGTTTAAACTTTAAGGTTTAAACTTTAAGGTTTAAACTTTAAGGTTTAAACTTTAAGGTTTAAACTTTAAGGTTTAAACTTTAAGGTTTAAACTTTAAGGTTTAAACTTTAAGGTTTAAACTTTAAGGTTTAAACTTTAAGGTTTAAACTTTAAGGTTTAAACTTTAAGGTTTAAACTTTAAGGTTTAAACTTTAAGGTTTAAACTTTAAGGTTTAAACTTTAAGGTTTAAACTTTAAGGTTTAAACTTTAAGGTTTAAACTTTAAGGTTTAAACTTTAAGGTTTAAACTTTAAGGTTTAAACTTTAAGGTTTAAACTTTAAGGTTTAAACTTTAAGGTTTAAACTTTAGCATGCAGTAACCTATCCTTGCCTCTGGAATAAGTTTGTACAATGTGCGGGACAGAATCATATAGTTTCAGCCATAGAAGAATACTGGGCTGATTTTTGGCACTCTACACGCACGGTCCGTACAGAAATTGAAACCTGGCTGAACAACACATTCCCATGGACATACATAGCCAAAGACCAGACGTTCTTTATGGGAGATTTCCCGGAGGGAACGGTTCGCTCTCATACTGGGTTGGAGGAGCTACACATTGCCAATTTGCGTACACAACCCCTTCCAACTCCCGATGACCTTCTGAAAGCTCCTAAAAATGACTTTGCAAAGATTGACAAGTGTGTCGCCAAAAGAATTTTTGAGAGCCTAAATGACACCTGTTGGAAGAAAACCCACTCATCGCCACGTTGTGACCTCTGGCAAACTGGAAACGCTTTTCACTCCACCTGGAGGTACAACTGCCCTGATCCTGACAAAGCACCTACTGCCAAGTGGGCTCTGCGGGCCTGGTACGAGGATTACACTCGAAATTGGGACTACGAGTGGTGGGGACTCCAACAAGATGAGTTTGAAGCCTGGGTGACACCGTGCCTTACAGAATCAACTAACTATTGGGTCAAGTACCAGTACATCGCCACGGTTTATTCTAAAGACCGCATGATTTGGCCTGGAGTTTTTTGGAGACCTGACAGTTATGTCAACCCGAGACCTTGGCGCATGATCTGTAGAAACACAACAAGACGGGTCCTAGAATGCGCAATCAGTTTGGCCAGAAGACCTTGCCAAACCGTCCGAGGTTGGGAAAGCTATTGCAAAGAACATTATGCAGATGAGTATGACACTCACTCTTCTGAGGTTACTTGGCGGAAAATCAATGGCACATGGCGAAGGGCGATAGTGAGCGGACGGACATGCACCGACGCAATCCTAGGATATCATCTCCAGAAGCGCAAGAGCATTCTTGGACTACCCGTTCCGTTCATTCCAAATCCCCTTATAGCCATCGCCGAAGGACATGCTTTCCGGAAAAGTCTGTGTGAGGGGAACATAGACTCAGGGTTTGACTGGGTAGGACCCAACCTGTTGTATTCCAATCTCACCTGCTCCACCACTACGGAGAATTGGCAGCAATGTGGAGAAGGCTCTGATAAACATGACTGTCTCTGGTATGAGACTTTGGGAGCGACTTTGGTGGCCGTCGCCACCGAGGTTGTGGAAGAAGTTGCTCATGTGGTGGAAGAAGGCCTCAACATTGTTGAACGGTGGCTGCTAGACGCTTTGAGCGTGCTATGGCCATATCTCTTAGGTCTCCTGGGCGTCGCCGTAGCAATACTCATCGGCAAAATCGTCTTGGAGGCGTGGCTGAAAGCACTTTGTCGTTGCAAAAAGAGGAACTACCAACCCCTCCCCCCTAAGGAGGAGCCTACTTCTGCATAAGAGAGAGCTGCCGTGTGCCTGCGAGCCATTCAACCTTCACTGCAGCTGACAACAGGACCTGATCCAAAGCGACCGTCATCTCACATCATGGAAACCAACTCTTCAACCAACTCTTCAACCAATTCATCAAATCCCAACTCACTTTTTGCACCGATTCAAGTGAGTACCCTTGAGCACCTAGGGATTACTCTGGCCTGGGTAGTCTTCTGCCACACCGGTCCTTGGCCTAAGGGACATCCTATGAGGATCTTCGTCGCGCTACAAGGATATGCCAAGCTTATCCTCCGTCCCATCGTACTCCACAAATGGGGGTTGGCCTCATCCCTTTTCGCTTGTTACTTGATGGGCCGTACCCGTATTAATTGGCGCAGGGGTGTTGTGGTCTGCCTATGGCTCATCACCGATACCACAGCCCTGATATTGGAATTGGTCCTTGGGGGCATACAAGCCACACGAACCGCCCCATTTAAGATCCTCACAGCTATTCTAGAAGGGCTATTCGCAGTATCTATCCTCATCTACTTAGCGCGCCAGGCCTTGTCTATCAAGGGTCGGGGAAGGCGAATTTGGATGCAAAAGTGGATAATTCTGGCTCTTTGGGCAACGGTTTGGGGGATCCTGGTGGTCCTCTACTGGCTTCGTGAGACCTCGGACCTGGCCATTGTTGTATGGCTGATGACCTACGCTGCAATATTCCATGATTCAGCTCATGTCTATGATCGAGGTGAACCAGCTCCAGATCATGACATTCCGGCTCCTGTGATTAATTCACCTTGGCTCGCAAAACAAGCCGGCACACGGGCTTAAACCAGCCTACTCTCTCAGCTTTCGCTTTCGCATTTTCGTCGTTGTAAGTAAACATAGTTAATCAATAACCACTGATTATGAAGTTACCTGGGTTACTGTTTCTCCTCAGGCATCAACCTGCTGTGTGGGGTGTGGAATCACTGCAGAATCTTATGGATTCATTTGGGTTGCATCGTCTTCCCGCTGGTGTCACAATTGCGTGAGCAGCCATTTTAGCAATGTAACGGCAATCCTCTGCGCCACAGGGCTGGAGGATTTGCCCTACATAGCGGATTCCACATCTAGATCCCTGGAACGGGTGCACAAAATCGTGTGGACCTCTGCATTTGGCCTAGACGACGACGACTTCACAGTATCTCCGTTGTATACGGGACTACGGCTGCCCGTGATTCATAAGTTATGGGAACACCAGCTTACTCGGCAATGCCTCCCAACTTTGCATCTGTTGGATGGACGAGTTGTGGCGGTGGGCGACTACCTTCCGCCTACACGTCCCGTGTCTCCAGATTTGTTTATCGACGTCGGATGCCAAGCCAGCAGTGCGACTAACAAGACAGGTACCCAAACTGAGAACCTCAGTTCATCTCCCCAAGCATGCCAGACTGAGGACATCCTTTCCCCTTCATCTCCATCACCAAGTGATATGGATTTCCAGGATCTGCTGGCAGAATTGGAAGGCTACTGCAACAACCCGTCCGCGCTGCCAGACTTTGGCATGGACCTGCCTTCGCCTCTGCAGCCTTCGCCGGAACATCCCACCCTTTCCGTCTCAGGTGGATCTACACTTGACAACGACTTGGGCGCAGAACTCTGGCTTTCTCCGCCGTCCAACCTGACGGAGTATGTGGTTGTGGATTCCTGGACACCTTCATCGTCTCCGGTTACCTGCTATGAGCGGGACATCCTCACTACCACTTGTGGTGATGGACTTGATCTCTTTTGACTTTGGACTCTGTCTTTTCCGCGCAGCACCGTCCGATCTCATGGAGGGGGTGTCAAGAAAACTGGCATAAGGGTATGAGATCTTTCCAGGCACACGCAGAAAAAGATGCATAATGGCTTGGAAGAAATAAAGTAATCCTGTAGTTTGATTAAAAGTTAATTAAGTTGAATAAGTCTGAATAATATGAGTATAAGTAATCACTCCATAACTTTCTGCAAAGAATCTCTGATTAAAGATCTGTAATGATTTAACTATGTAATGATTATGTTAAGGATTAACAATAAGAAAAAGATGTGATCAATAAGAAAAAGATGTGATTTATTGTCAATGAATGTGAAGTTGTGATCAATTGAAATCAATTCAAACAGGTTTAACAACAGGCTGAATGTGTCTAATGAGTTATAATAAATGATAGTGAGTTACAGAAAAGAGAGGAATGCAGAGCCATGATAACAGGAAATGTCGCAAGAAGTTCTGAACAGATGGCCAAAGCGCACAGGATGGGTGGTGCGGTGAGTTTGGCTGAGGCAACGGAAAAAGAGGAAGTACGGGAACTTCCACTATGGTCAGCAGAAACAGGTTGGGAAATGTAGGGAATTTTTCATGAGAAACAGCAGATGTGAAGCAAGTCACGTAGACCAAACCTCTCCATACACACACATGGTGGAGAGATGCATAAAAAGGGGCTGAAAAGAGGAACCAGTTGTTCCCAGTCCGGCGGCGCAGAAGGAGAGACAACTCACAGAGGAGCAGATTGAGCTACGGACCGCACTTCAGAACCACGGGGAAGCTCGGACTTCACACCGCTAAGAAAGGACTGGGTCCCATCGCCCCATCTCTGGTTCTTTATTCGACCGTTGGTCTCGTCTCAACCCAGCAATTTCAAACTCTGCAACAAGACTTGGAGGAAGGACAAAGGTCCCTCAGGGATGAAGAACTGGGTTTTGCAAAAGGATTCAGACCCTTTCTGCTTTGTTTCCTTTCTGAGGAGGGTTTTTCCACACCAGGCAAAGACCTCAACCAAGGACGCAAGAAATTCCTGTTGCCAAAAGATCCACCATCACCGGGGTATAAGTTGAATCTGCTCATTGAAATTCCATTTCAGAACGTGCGACTTAAATTAGGGAAAGGAGATAGGGTAGTATGATTGTACATGTAAATCTTATTACACTGTTTTTGAATTATATACGATTGATTATTGATTTGTATGTCGCATATCCCTGCTTAAGCTTGCTTAATAAATTTATATTATAAAATTCTAATGAGGTTGGTGGACATTGGAATTAATAGAGTCGTTTAATCTTTGTCCAGTTCTTTTAATTAAGGTAAAACTAATGTACATGATTCCAGTAAATAGGAGGCTTCATAATTTCCTTTGGTGAGAGTAAATAATGACCCTGGGACTTACATCTAAGTCACTAAACATAATCTAGCCGGTTCCAAGTGCAAGTTATGATTTAGAAAGTGGGCTACCGTTAACAGAAGTGGTTATTGGAATTATGCAGCTGCGAGGGCTACTCAGCTGATGGTTTCTTAACTGTAAAGGGTCATACCTTCTGGATTGGAGGTAGTTAGAGCTAGACGAATCACTTTCGCCACCAGTTTAAATAGATTATCTCTTATAGAGTACTTTTAGGGTAATACCCAGGTCTCAGAGATTTTCCGGACCTGTTAGACGGAGAACTGGTCAGTAGGCAGCCCTGGGGAGTAGTGAGGAGTGGGCGGGGCTGACTATTGCAGGATAACCTTCAATCTGTAACCCAGACAACAAGCTGAGTTTGCTCCCAGTTTCATAGTGGAGTCAAACTGGTACCAGTAGGTTCTGAGTGTTTGTGGCCCGGCTGAGATATCTGGGTTCCTGATTGGTGGATGGAAAATATTTCAATATGAAGTCAATAATTTATTGATCAGAGAGGATTTCTCTGGGCTTTTATCAGTAGAAAATCCAGATTGAATCAGACATTGTGGATCAAATGCGTTACTTTATGGACTTTCTTTAATATGGAAAACTTGACCTCTTTCTGACCATCGCTCCATTTCCGAGTCTTTCTGGTTTTAAATGTTTGCTCATTAGAAAATCAGAAAATTGTTGGTTGAATCACAGCAATAATTTCCACAGCTGTTTGCCAACTTGCTAGGAAAGCTGTTTTATGTATTTTATATTTGAGTCACTGAATACAATCACGGACATTTCAAATATCCATGTTTTTCCTTTACTCTGATTTTGTTTTAATGAGCAAAATCAAAGTCCCTGGTGAATTAATGAATGAAACGTATTCATACCCCTTTAAATTTCTCACTCTGTTTCATTGCAGCCATTTGCTAATCTCAGAAAAGTTCATATTATTTCTCATTAATGTATACTCAGCATCCCCTCTTGACAGAAAACATACAGAATTGTAGAAAGCTTTGTAAATTTATAAAAAAAAAAAAGAAAAACTGAAACATCACATGGTCATAAGTATTCAGACCTTTTGCTCAGTAGAAACCCCTTTTTAGCTTGTACAGCCATGAGTCTTCTTGGAAATGATGCAACTGGTTTTTCACAGCTGGATTTGGGGATCCTCTGCCACTCCTCCTTCAGAACCTCTCCAGTTCCATTGGGTCGGATGGTGAATGTTGGCGTCACGAATGGTCATAGAGTTGGATGCAGGCATGCATAACAAATCACATTTTATTTTAAATACATTTACATTTTTCAAGAGTACATTGCCAATATGTACTTGTACATATGTACAAATTGTACTTGTACAATTTGTACAGAATTGTACAAATTGTCAATGCATTCAAAATTTGCAGACAACATGCTTATGAAAATTAGTACAATGAAACAATAGGTACACTTTAGAGGAAATGTGAAAAATATTTAACCAAGGACAGAGTATTGTTTTAATTTAATATCACAGTATTCCAGTATTATTGCAAACATACTGACATTTCTCCTTCCTAAGAACAGTGAGGATCAACGGCAGAACATTCCCATTCACTGCACTTTACAGAAACCTACAAAAAAAGAACACTTGTATTTTAAAGAGTACAGACAAATGGCAAAGAAAAAAGTCTGACTTACAATTTTAAGACGTAGCGGACTCGCTATGCATGTGACATCATCGGAACCGATGATGATTGGGACCGGATGCCTGGGGTGGGGAAACATTTCTAGGTTACTTCTTTACCTGTTTATGTTAGAAGTAGAAAAAATAGTCAGCAATATCATAGAATCAGTTGATGTTGAGGCATCAACTATGAAGCTGTTTTCAGTGAGGTCTTAAGGGAGACAATCTACCATAAAATCTTTCCATCCATGATCTGAACACATTGATCCCTGCAGGGTGGTGAGGGGGGCCGGTGGGGCCCAGCTCCAGCTGTCATCAGACGAGAGGCGGGGTTCACCCTGGACAGGTCACCAGTCCATCGCAGGCACTGAAAGCTAACAATGAATAAAATGTATGAAAGAGAAATGATAAATTAACAAGGAGAATAAATTATGTCCAATTATTTTAAAATCAAATCATGTTTACTAATTGCAGTGATTTATAATTGCTGACATCAGAGACTCAGAACCTGGTTTTAGAGGAAGAATTGAGCTGAATCAGAAAAACTGAAGTATATTTTGAGGTTGTCAATAACATTCCTCTGTGGGATCCAAAAGTCAAGATTCTGAGAGTAGCGTTGTTGTCTTGTAATAGGAAGGGCGTAGGTTCGATTTCATCTTCCTCTTGCCACGTGTCAACGTGCTTTGGCACCACTGTTTGTATATGTTGGGCCTCCCAGCTGTGGTGTTTATCTGTATATGGCAGCCTGAGTCTGTTGAATGTGTAGGTCACTCATAGCACAAAGGCTTCAGCCTGGATGTATTATTGAGTTTTAAATATATAACATGTTTTCAGACTCTACACTGGTTTCCAAAATATAAACTCTCCAGCTTTTATTTAGCAGCTGAACCAAAATCTGCAAAATAAAAATCCAACTGTTTTGTCAGTTGATCCGAATTTCCGAACGCGGCTCCCCGCATCTCAGACCACGGCTCCGACCTTTATTTCAAATAAAAAAAACCCTACTGTATTGTTTTTACCTCTAAAATATATATTTCTCAAATATCAATTGTTACAGCTAATCGTGGATCCATTTAAGTAAATTTAAAGCAAGTACACTCTGCGGTCGGAGTCCCGTTCGGGGCATTTCCGACCGCACTTCCGAACGGGACTCCGACCGCAGAGTGTACTTGCTTTAAATTTACTTAAATGGATCCACGATTAGCTGTAACAATTGATATTTGAGAAATATATATTTTAGAGGTAAAAACAATACAGTAGTTGTTTTGTTTTTTTTTAAATAAATGTTAATAAAATATTGTCACATGGACATCCAGGTTGTTGAATTGTACTTAAAAGTATGTATGTGTATATATGTACACACACACACACGCCCACACACGGGTGTGTGTGGGTGTGTGTGTGGGGGTGTGTGTGTGTGTGTGTGCGCGCGCTAAGGACCGCCGAGAGCGCGCATCCTGACGGCGAGTGGAGCCCCCATTCTCAAATGAGGGCTGCTCGCTCCCGCCGCACGGCAAGTGAGCGCGCTTGAGGGGCTGCGGTCCCATTGACGGTTCCGTCTCCCTGACAGCAGCATCAGCAGCAGCAGCAGCAGCAGCGGCGGCGGCGGAGCTGGAAAACAAGAAGTTACCGCCTCGCCCCTCAGCCACAGGAGCCAGCCGAGCGCGCCGACCGGAGAGAGCCGTCTTCAGGGAGCCCTCCTCCCCCTCTGCCTGGCCACAAGGACGGAAACGAGGTCCTCTTTCCCGTGCGCCAGCGTCCCGACTGACCGCCGGAGATATGGGCTCACCGTAAAACGGAGGTGGTGGAGGGGAGAGGCGGGCGGGTGGGCGGTGGGAGGGGGTGGGGGGAGAAGACAGCGGAGCAGCAAGAGGGAGGAGAGGCTGAAAACGGCAACGGGAACCGAAGCGCTAAGGCCACAGCCACCGCAGCTAACACCACCCCGGGCGCCCCCGCCACCGCCATGGGAACTCCACATCAGCCGCTCCGACCGCCGCTCCATCAGTTGGCCATGTCGTGATACGTGGGCTCCTCCAGCGGGTTTTTCATCCGTGATCCGACAGGAGGGAGGAGAGGAAGGAGGAGAAGGAAGAGGAGCCGGGAGTGAAGGAAGGTGGTGGTGGTGGTGGCAGGGAAGATGTTCGCCTCGGTGGGCCCTCGGGGCGGCCCGCGCCCACCCGCCGCTCCGGCCATCCCGGAGCCGGACCTCAGCCATCTGACGGCGGAGGAGAGAGACATCATCATGTCTGTGCTGGCTCGGCAGCGGGAGGAGGAAGCTAAGGATGAGGCCATGTTAAAGTAAGGGAGGGAAAAGAGGAAAAAAATCAGTGTGTGAAGGGGTGTGTGTGTGTGTTAATGTCATTTTTGGAGAAGTCCAGCACCTCAGATCTCTTTAGACTGAATGTTTCATTAGGACTTCCACACTGGATCTTTCCACGCATGTGTGCGTGTGGGGGTGTGAGTGTGTGCGTCCTGCTGGAAACTCCACACAGAACTCACTGACTCACAGGCTCTTATAGGCTGGAGCTCTGCGCAGGAGGAACCGTGCATGGGGCAGAAGGATGAAATCAGGTCCTCATGTACTCCCAGTGACTGCTGGGAAACAGAGCAGAGGCTGACGCTCTGTAACTACTCCACAGATTTCAAAAGAGGAGCAAATTTTCTAATCTGCACCTCTACATGCACAGTTTGTGTCTGAGTCAGGCAGCGAGTAAATGAACAATACCTGTCATATTTCTCAGCCGTAGATGCTGCAGCTAGAGTGAAGAACAGTAAAAGTAAAATCTTCCCTCTGCTGGGTTTTATCTGTGCAGCATCCATCTCAACAGCTGCTGTTCTCAGCTCTGGGGTGCGGCTGAGCCTTTCCCAGCCTTGTGCACCGTATGTAGGCCAATGCTGTTGCAATAGACATCTCACAGGCTGTTACAGAAGCAGTCGGCTGTTAGCAGCGGTTCAAAAGGTACCAGTGGAATCTGCTTTTATTTTTACACTACAAAAAAATGCATGTAGGGAAGACTGAGGGTTTACAGTTGATGTGCAGAGTTGCAGCCATACCACCGTATCCTCCAGGATTAGAAAATCCATCAACTTGAAGCTCAGTGTTTCTGCACAGTCTGCATAGAAGCTGCATGCAGAGATGAGCAGATAGAAAGCTAGAACGACCCACCTTAGTGAGGCGCTCCTCCAGCTCTACGTCCCTGTTCTATTTTAAGCCCACTGTACGGACTGATGGCCCAGCACTGGAACGGAAGATCGATTCATTGCATCTAAAGAAGGAAATGTCCAATACATAGCTCTCGCTCTAAGTAGCTCTGCATCACTGCAACTAATACATTAAATGTAGTCGTGTCATAGCGCAGCAGCTGAAAATAAGGCAGGCCGTCATGTCCTAACCCACATTAGTGCCTCCACTGTTTGCTGTCACCACTCTTTAGATGGGGATCATCGAGAGGAAGTGATGTATGTGTGAACAGAAAGGGTGCACTGGTTTGCTAAAACATGCATGCCAAATACACTAGCTGTATGGTAGCGTGGGCTGTGATGCAGAGAGGCAGAGTTTACACTACACTTGGTCAGTTTTTATTACATAAAATGTGGGGCTAGCTTACTATAGAGGGCTTCGGCTACGTCACACAGCCGTGTGCTCTCTGAGATAAGTTGGTGCATTCTACATAAAAAATCTCTGTGGCTAGCTGTTTGATAACTAGTGCAGTTAGATAAAGATAGAAGGTGCTATAGTTTGTCTTTTTGCACACACTAGCCAGAGCTGCTTTTTGACTGGACGGTTTAGTGAGGTTCTTGAATCTGCCACATCTGCCAGAGTTCAGACACGATGCTCACACTTTGCTTTCTAGAGAGAGAAAAAAGTAATTTCATGTTGATAGAGGGAACCGAAGAAATGATCTTAAATGGAACAGCTGGCCTTACTTTCAGCTCAGTTCATAGTGATGGTGTTTCCTGAATTGATCTCTGGTTTTCTAAAGCTTTCCAGTCTCTCACCGGGGTTTTTTACGAGGAAAAGATACAACCTTTACGTTTCATTATCTGACAAAGAACCGTTATTATAATACGCTTGGCCTTTCATCTGTCCATATATCAAACCATAATCTGGCAAACACCTTTCCCCTGTTTGTGTAGGTTAGATGCCAGTAAGGGTGGACTTTAGATGGGGATCATCTAAAGTTTTATCACAATATTTTGTGGTAGTACTATGATAGCGATAAAAGTCACGATAAGAACTGTTACTTCTTTTTTAGGTAACTGTATGACAGAGCAATTGTTGCCTTGCAAACACAAATACTGCTCTATTTTTAAAATACTTCCTTTGGTCACCAGTCACATAGAGAAGTGTGATTCATGTCAATAAAATGCTCACAGTAACTGCATTTTATCATATTTATTTATATTTATTACAGTGGAGAAAAATAGCAAAAATTATCCTGACCATATGGGCAGCTTTAGGAGTTTTTAACACATCATTATTTGAGACTTATCATGTGAACAATAAATCAAAATTTGATCAGAACACAGTGGGCAGTGAGAACCAGTCTTCACCCACAACGGACGTTTAAAGCTCTCATGGTGCCTGGCATCAGCCTGGACGGAGAAACCTGCTGGTCTTTGGTCTGTCAATGAACGACAACGGATTGGTGTTCCAACATGGCCGACTTTACATCTATCTCTGTCCTGAGCTGCTACTGGAAACTTTCTGTCTGGCTGCTATGGCTCACAGCTCAGGACACTGTTACGTCAGGGCGCGGAACATGTACTTGCAACAAAACACCATAAAAATATGGCTTTACATATCAGATGTATAGTTGATAAAACTGCATTTTACCTGCTCTAGTTCAAAATCAAAAATACCTACATTGGCAAACCTAAACAGATATTTTATCTTGATTTTAAGATTTATTAAATCTTTATACTATTTGTGAAATCATAGAAAGTAGATAAGAAGTGCTCTCTCTGGTGGCATTCATGCTAAAACCAAACTCTGCTTTTAAGGTTTACCTGGGTAACAGTAGTCAACTTTAAGTCAGTAATTCCTACTGATGTAAAAGTTCTTGTTTTAATGTAAGATTATTTCATTTTCCCCTAGTTATAAGTGAAATAATCTGCCAGTGGAACTTGCATTTTTTCATCAATATGAAGGAATGATTAACTTAAATATGAAACAAGTTCATATTTATTTCTGATAAATTACTTGTAAGTCAGTTTGCTTTATTTCAAGTGTGCTAAGATATTTGCACAATACGCTAGACCAAAAATACTTGGTAAAATTTTGTGTTTTTGCAGTGTAGCTGCTTCTGTCCCACAGTAAGCATCAAATATGTGTGTTAGCATTGCACATGGTATGACATATGTGAAATATTTTAATGGACATGCTGCACATGGCTTTGTTCAAAGTGACCTGTGCGCTGACCATCTCATCTCTGTGAGGAACAGAGATGTTTTATTGGTAGCACAGTGAGTGTTTTTCATAAACAAACCAGTGAAACTGACCTGTAATCAGTAGTTTATTAGCTCCGTATAAAATCCCAGAACAGAATCCTTTGCTATGTCTAAAGTTGCTCAGATTGTTTCATAACGAGTGAGTGGGGTACCCACAGTGCTGACAATGAAAAGACACGTCTTCCGTTTTAGACAGCGTGGGTGTTGGCAGGGAAATCTCTCCTGAGTTCCCTCTGTGATCAGACTAATCAGAGCGCGCTGCTCATGTTTATTGATGAGGGAGTTTTGAAACACGCCGTGAATGTGTCACTGGACATATTGAGATCATGTGATTGTTGTCTGAGGCCTGTCATCAACACCTGAAAGCGTCCGAGCTGTGCGATAAGATCAAAGAGAGTAAATGAAAGTTTGAAGCATGATTCGAACCGTTGAAGAAGTGGCAAGAAAAACTTTGTTGGAAAACTTGGAAGAGGCAGGCTTGCATTTTGTGCGATCTTAAACAGGTACAAGTTAAAAAGATGTCATAGAAAAGGAGTGATGCTTACAAGCATCTAATTATGGATGAAAGGTTAAAGGTGAAGAGCTGCTTTGTTAGCAATATACAAACAGTATTGTGTGTGCTTTTTCTGGTTTGATCAGAAAAAGCAGAAAAATATCTTCACAGAAAAAAGTTTGTTGCTTATGGAGCTAAATTGGGGCCTTAAGTTTGAAAAAAAGTTTTTTTCAAACTTAAACAAATAACTGAAAATGGAAAAACTTGAATCTGATAAGTAGCTTTAAACTTTTTTTTCAGTTTTACATTTTTTATTTCATGTTGAAATTTAGTTTGACATTTTTTCCTGTTTCAATATTATTTTTCAGTTCATTTTTTTCAGATTCAAATCTTTTTGTTTTTCAATTTCAGAAAAATATTTTTTGGACAAACTTCATGGCCCCAATTTAGCTGATGAGGATCTTCATCAGCTTGGGAAAGGTGGAAACAGAGCTGATGTTATTCCACATTGAGAGGGTTCAGAGTCGGGCTGTTAATGTATCAATATGGATAAAAACTGAGAGGTGAATAAAGATAAACGGCTTATTGCCAACATAGAAAAGACTGTTTGCTCACTAAATGAAAAGTACATTTACACAAAGTTATCTGTTGATATTTCAGCACAGTTGAAAAGTTGTTAAATGGGGAAACCAAATCAAACTTTCCATATCCATGTTTGAGCTGAAGAGAAAACATATGGGCTAAGCAAACGCTGGTTTTTAAAATTTGTACTCATTTAGGCATAAAATAATGCTTGCAGGTGTCAAAAAGTTTTAACTTGGACATTTATGGGCAATCAGAAGAACCCCTCATGTCTTTAGGATGTTTTTTTTTTTTTAAAGAAAACATTCGTTTTCTTTAAAAGCTTAGGTTCTTTACCAAATGTTGCATATTTTACATCGGCCCTCTAACCATTTTTCCAAAATTTGTCTGTTTCAGGGAGGAGAAGCCGATTCAAGCGAGGACAGTGAACCTGGTCCGACAGACGAAGCCTCCACCGCAAAATGACGTCCGGTGAGTGGAAAACTCCTTCATCCCCACCCACCTGAAGCTTTGCTGTGAAATCTACTTTACACCTCCGATCAGCGCAACATGAGGCCTGTAATGTGACGGTTCGATTTGAATATTTTCACCCCCGGCATTCATAAAGGAGACTTACTGATAAAGATCCACTGAAAGCTGCTCTGGTTTACCATTTGATTGGCTTCTCCCCCTGTGAATACTTCCCTGTTCAGGTTGCTGTCTGTCATCTGTTACACTGCATCCACAGAGTCCATCTTGAGACGGACACGGTCAGAGAGTTTAGTCTAGTCCTGGTATTGCTGAGTCATCAACAAAACATCCAATGCCTTCCTGTGCTGTGAAGTCGCTGGCTGAGAACTCAGTTTGGTTTTGGCTGGAAACTTGTTTCACATCCAGTTTTAGGGTTTCTTTAAATTCTCAGTAGATCCAGTGAATGTTGGGGTATGCTTTTGAGCAACAATTTTAAACTTTTAAATGCTGGTAATATCTTCTTTTCCTCCCATATTTAGCCTTTCTTATCTCAAACGAGGGGTTTCCATTTACCTGATGAGCTGATGGTAGACTTTGATTGGGCCTTTTAGATTCCCAGGCAAGCAGAACTTAGAGGTTTTATTGCTAGAGGTGGACAGTAACTAGTTACATTTACTCAGTTACATTTACTTGAGTAATCTTTTGGAAAACATGTAATTTTAGGAGTATTTTTGCTATGTTGTACTTTTACTTGAATAATTGTATTACTATGATATTATTAAATAATAATTATAAATTAATAATATATAACATGTTAATAATAAGTAATAATATCTCATTTTAATTATTATTAAATTATTTTTATTATTGTTATTTTTACTTGATAAAATTGTCTGGTTACTCTACTCACACTGATTAACGTTTTACCAAAAATTACACACAGCCCCACAGTTTTTGCTAAAGTTTAATAAGTTTTATATAGAAAGAAACTGATTTGGAAAAGTTTTCCTTACAGTGCTTTACAGCACCAGCGGTGCCTCAACAAAGTTGTAAAAAGAAAAGTTGCAAAAACTGGGGCGGAGGGGACAACAAAATTAAAAGCCGTAACTGAATTCTAGTAGTTTTTATAATGCTGCTGTTGTAATAATAATGCTGAAACCTTTTAAGCTTGTCCTCTCCTCTCTCTCTAATAAATGTTAAAATTTGGGGGCTGTAAATGTGAATAAGCTAAATGCTATAATCTACAGATTATAGCATGTTTGATCCATATAAATGCTATAGGTATATAGTACTGGATTTGCAACAATGACTGTTAACTCTGGCTTAAAATAATAAAAAGCCAACTAATGCTTTAAATATAAATTTAACAATAAATGCTGGTCCAAGCAGTTTTTTTTCCTGTGGTAAATGTATTATTCATAACACTAAAAATATCAGTTATATTGTTTTAGATCTAATATTTTTGTCATTAAGTTGGAAGTTACGTTCTTTTTGACATTTTAATTTTCCATAGATTTCAACATTCCATAGAAACATATCCATGTTCTTTTCTGCAAAAGAACAGAAAAGAAAACCTAAGAACAGAAATAAAATTGGATTCTTTAAAAATGACAGCAAATTACCTGAGAGAGACTCTATAGGCCACCTTCTGTCAAATTTTAATCGGAGTTTGATGGATGATTGATTGATGACTAATAGATTTTGATTTCCGGTCACAGGATGCCCCTCCCCCACCTTTCCCACCCCTCCCCCACCTTTCCCACCCATCCCCCCCAGACAGATCCGTTTTTCCCACGCCTTCAGACCTGTATGAGTTGTAA
Organism: Xiphophorus hellerii; assembly: GCF_003331165.1. Classification (NCBI taxonomy): domain Eukaryota; kingdom Metazoa; phylum Chordata; class Actinopteri; order Cyprinodontiformes; family Poeciliidae; genus Xiphophorus; species Xiphophorus hellerii. The sequence goes on from NC_045693.1 coordinate 7,136,473, forward strand.
GAATAATACAAGTAAAGTATAAACCCCTCCCCCACCTTTCCCACCCCTCCCCCACCTTTCCCACCCATCCCCCCACACAGATCTGTTTTTCCCACGCCTTCTGACCTCTATGGATTTGAATTAGCCAATAGAAACAGACAAGGGGTTCGGCCTTTACTGTTTCTGCTATAAGTAATGTTGGGAAAAATCAAGCACTCTACTTGTAAGAGTTGTTCAAGAACTTTACAATGAATGGAACTAAACGAGTTCATCCTGCTGTTGAGAAAAATGGACCTACCTCCTCTGCATCAATTGATACGGATTCGAAGTTACCTAGCCCTAAGACATTCGCTAAAATGATGAAGTCAACACCGAAAAGAAACAAATACTTGCTTGCTGAACAAGAAGAAGAAGAACCTGATATCGTATATGAGATCCCGATAGCTGTGAAACCGGATATATGCCCTGTGCTGGATAAACCTGCAAGCTCACCTTCATCGCCTGATGCATCTACCTCAAACACTGCTGATAAAAGAGAAATACCGACAGGCGGAACGTCTCTTCTATGCGAGACCCCAATATCCATCTATGACAACTCCAGGTTTGGAGCGGATGCCCCAAAGAAATCGACATTTTATCTGTGTCGTGTGCAGAGCCCGGTATTTGGATCCCTCAAGGCAGACTGGTCTTTAAAACCTCATGGTCTATGGGGGTCATGGGGTTATGTTTTCCGTTACGAGATCGGAGAGCTTTACCTATACCAGCTGGACAAGGATGAGGAGCTTTCACCGATATCAAATACATGCAGCCTCACCTATAATGACTGGGCAGTGCTAAGGCTCGCAATTCCTCGCGCCAATGAAGATATGGAATTGGCCTTAGAGCAAAATACAAGAGAAGATGAGGCCGGCCCTCGATCTGCAAAGAAAACCAGAAGACAGTGTTTCCCGACCGATACTGAAATTGGAAAGGGACAAATTCTTTTCAGCGCAGTGTGGAAAACGAAAACTACAGAATCAGGGCGCTGGTCCTTAAGGGCGAGCAGACGGAGGGGCGAGAGCCTGAATTCCCCAGACCTGTTTGTGCTGGAGGCTTTCAATGTGGACTGTGGTGTATTCAGAACCATGCTGGCTCTCCCATTTGAGGCCTGGTCTGAGAAAATGACGGAAGTCGGGGATCGGATTTCAGAACTGTTCCGAAAATCTCGCTGCTGGCTCGATATTTTGGCAGTGAAGAAAACTCTGACATTTCCTGTCCTACCATCCTCTTCTGGCCCGACCCTCTTCTGAGGACCCGCCCTCCCTCTACCTTATATAATGAGAGCGCTGCGGGGACTTCTGACACCAGACCTTTAGAATGGGAGAAGTAAGGAGCTATGGACTATGGGGATCAAACTGGGGCGAGCCCAGTTATTCTACAGAGAGCCTCTTCACTCCTCCGTCTCCTGGAAGCTACAACATGGGTCCATATTACCCGCCTTCTCCTGTTTTATACTCTTCCTCATCAGCATCATCTCCAGCACTCTCTCCTACAAAATTTCTGATACCGAGTACTCTAGCTGAAGAGGGTATCCCTCCGACAGCAGCAGCAGCAGCAGCAGCAGCAGAGGACTCTGAGGAACCTTCTACCACCTACCCCCAACCTCCAGCACTGGCAGCAGAGGATTCTGGAGAGCCTGCAACCGACTACTCCGAACCTCCACCTTCTCCAATTCATCAAGAAGATGAAATTGATGGATGGATACCGAGCACGCTGATTGGTGGTGTAAAAACAGCCTTACTGCATCTATTCAGTTTAATTTGTGCCAAGTATGTCAAGGAAACCTGCTACGGCTGCAAAACAGATCACCCAAGCCAGCGACAGCATCAGTGCCTGGAAATACCGGAGGAAGAATATTACCAACTCCACTTTCATCGCATCACACAACGACTCCTGACTCCACGATTCATTCCGGCTGTCCAGAAATTGCTGAAGCAGCGCCACATACAGGTTGAGGATGCAAAAGTGAAGATGATTGCAGAAACGGTTTTACACGAACTGAAATCGGCATTCGGAATCCAGACTGCAATTAACGACATGTATCAAAGCATGTCCACTGATGAAAAACTCAACCAGCTTCGTTCTGTTTCAGAGTGTTACACTCAGAATGAAAAGTAATCTCTCTTCTGTTCTGACTTGTATTTTTCTAGTTCTATAGATTTAGTTTAAGTATTATCCTTTTCTTCATCTTATTTAGCATGTTTAAGTATTTTATTCATTATCCTTTACTTGTGTTTTATGACTGATTGACTAGCATTAAATATATCTTTATACACATATTATCGGTAAAACATTTAATTGTAATTTCTAGTAAATAATTGTACTGTTTGTGATTTCTTACTATTAAAGCAAGAATAAATCCTTTGTACTACGATCTGGTTTTGTCATTATTTATCATCCGTCCATCAAAGCAGGTGACACTAGGATGGCTGGGAAAAGGTTAATGAAAACGGTATATTACACTCCGTCACATCCCGGTAGTTTAGGAGGAATAGAGAGATTGAGAAGAGGTTTGGAGGATGAAACGGGAAAGAAGATTAAGGTGGAAAAAGTACAAGGTTTTTTATCGGAACAAGACACTTATACTTTGCATAAACCTGCACGCATAAATTTCCCAAGAAACAGAGTTTTTGTCACGAGGCCTTTAAAACAGTTTCAAGCAGACCTTTGCGACATGCAAGCTTTGGCTGAGGAAAATGATGGTTATAATTACTTATTAACAGTCATTGACATATTTTCTAAAAGAGCATACGTACGAATTTTAAAGAGGAAGACTGCAGATGAAGTGGTAAAAGCCTTTGCATCCATTTTCAAAGATAGTCAGACTCCTAAAAAATTGCAAACAGATGCGGGTAAAGAATTTTTTAACAAAAAATTTAAAGCTTTAATGAAAAAGCACGGCATTGAGCATTTTGCCACAGCAAGCGAAACAAAAGCCTCAGTGATTGAAAGGTTTAATCGTACGTTAAAAACAAGAATGTGGAGATATTTCACCGCTAATAATACCCGTCGTTACATCGATGTTGTGCAAGACTTGGTGAAAAGCTACAATCACAGCTACCATGCAAGTATTAAAACTACCCCTATGGAAGTGAATTCAAAAAATGCCTTTCAAATCTTTCAGAACCTGTATGGTACGTCCTCGAGCACACGTCGCAAGAATGCCAAACCTAAGCTTAAACCCGGGGATCTGGTTCGATTATCTAAATTACGCGGCATTTTTGATAAAAAATATGAGCAGAGTTTTACGGATGAAGTGTTTACAGTGGCCGATACCATACTTCGATCCCCTCCTGTGTATAAACTGAAAGATCTTGATAACGAACCTATTCAAGGTTCTTTTTACGAGGAGGAGCTTCAGAAAGTGAAACTGTGTAAAGATAAAATGTACCAAGTGGAAAAGATATTAAACCGACGCACCATAAGGGGGGTTAAACAGGTTTTTGTGCAGTGGAAAAATTGGCCTCAGAAATTTAACAGCTGGATCAGACTGGCTGACCTTCAAGATGTATAAAAGACACCTGCAGTAAATCTTACACCTGACACAACATAATGGAGCGCTCGGTAGAGGATGAAGGGTTCTACGTTACTTTACCCTCAAACGCGGGTTTAAATGTTTTTAAGGATAATACCATTTCAAGTTTTCGTGTGAATTTAGCACAGCATATTAATTTAGAAGGTTCCTGGCAAGTTGCCTTGACAGAGATTTCTTATCCCCACACCTGGTATAATGTCCCGGAAGAATCAGCTTACTTTGAATGGAGGGATAGAAAAGTGAAAAAGGTGTTTCGGGAAAGTATTACTCACGGATACTACAAAAACGCAACACATCTGGTTGGAGAAATCGAAACTGCCCTTAGAGCAATAAAATCTGACATTTACTTTGAACCGATTTACACGTTTGTAAATAAAGTATTCTTTCAAGTAGGAGGACAATATCAAATACGTTTTCATGCTCCGATTGCTTACATGCTCGGCATGGAACCTGGAAAATGGTTAACTTTTGATAGAAAAGCTTCTCAACCAATGGACATGCAAGCAGGATTTTACATGATTTATTGTTACAGCGACGTGGTCGAACAGCAAATAGTGGGGGATAGTTATGCTCCTTTGCTGCGTACGGTTAAAGTGGACGGTAAATTCGGTGATATGATCACTCAAACCTTTAATCCCCCCGATTATCTTCCTGTGGCGCGGAAACATATCGAATCTATTCAAATAGAACTGAAATCAGACCAGAACGTTCCGATAGATTTCACCTATGGAAAGGCAATCGTGAAATTGCATTTTCGACCTGTGAGGTCACGAGGAAGCCTGAGATAATAACTGTATGAACTTTGATGAGAAACATTCGTATAAAATACGGTTGATGATAAGGTGATCATTCATACGGGCTCACCCTCGCAGCGTGAAAGAGAGTATTTACCTTAAGAGAAGAACTGTATAAATCAGGGGTAACATGAGTCAAATAAATCTGAGAGATGATCCTCACCGGTTTGTACATTATTACCATAACCAGGTAGGGGGCGCGTTACCTGGTTTCTATGGGGCGCCGGTGATGTACGGCAGAGGTATAGGGGCGGTATTCTCAAGATTATTCAGATTTGTGTCGCCCCTAGTCAAATCAGGTTTCGCCCTGGCTAAACCTCACTTAAAAAGAGCAGCCGCTAATATTGCCACGGATGTTCTAGGCAAAGCTATGAATAAAATATCTGGTTCTAAAGAGGGTCAAGAAGGGTCAGGAATTATGGTTCTGTCAAGAAGAGCAAGGACGCGCCCACCGGGAGAGCGTGCGCATAACTTACAAATACGTAGAGCACTGAAGCGAAAGAAATCAAACGGGAGAAGGAAGGCTAAAGCGAGGAACTCTGTTCCTAGCAAAGATATATTTCAATAAAACATGGCTCTTTTGCATCACAAATCACCGGAATGCACTTTAGCCGAGTTAGACTTATTTTCAGCCCCTATGACTCAGCTATCTATAGAAGATAAGACCTACACTGAAATTTTGCCGCTGTCGGCTCTTACGGACAACGGTCCTATCGAATTTATGATCCCGGGAGGAGAGAAATATCTGGACTTAAACGACACCCTGCTTCATCTACGCATCAAGATCACCAACGCCGATGGTAGCAACCTGGCTAATGATGCTGCTGTGGGATTAATTAATTATCCTCTTAACACAATATTTTCCCAATGCGACGTCACGTTGGGAGACCGGCTGATATCTCAGTCGAGTTCCACCCACCCTTACAGGGCAGTGATTGAAACTTTACTTAATTTCTCTCAAGATACGCTGAGAAGCCAATTTAGCGCAGGTCTTTTTTACAAAGATACTGCGGGAGCCATAGACTCTATAGTTGTAAATAATGGCCCAAACCAGGGTTTAAATAAAAGGGCCTCATTCACCGCTGAATCCAGAGAAGTGCACCTGTTAGGGGCACTCCATGCTGATATATTTTTCTGTGAGAGGGTGCTGCTTAATTCTGTGGATTTAAGGATTAAATTAACAAGAGCCAGCGATGCATTTTGTCTGATGGGAGCCCGTGACTCAACTTTTCGATTGAAAATTTTAGGGGCTTCTCTTTTTGTGAAAAAAGTATCGGTTTCTCCCGCGGTCCGTTTAGGACACGCTTCTGCTTTAATGCGGGGAAATGCGTTGTACCCACTTTCCAGAGTTAATGTTAAAACATATTCTATCCCTGAAAACTCAAGAATATGTACTCAGGAGAACCTATTTTTGGGGGCTATACCAAAGTATATAGTTCTGGGAATGGTTCATCACGAGGCCTTCACAGGAAGAAGGGACTTGTCACCTTTTCATTTTAAACATATGGACGTTGAGTACTTGGCTCTGTGCCAGGAGGGCAAACAGATCCCAGGCAAAGCTTTCCAGCCCCAATTCAACCAAGGAATATCAGTCAGAGAATTTTACAACATATTCTCTGCATCAGGCCGTCATCTTAAAGACCTTCCGCTGAGCATAGACCGAACTGATTTTAACCAGGGATACTCACTGTTTGTCTTTAATCTCAACCCTGGAGAGGACGCAGACGCATTATCACCGGTTTCTAATGGAAACTTGAGGTTAGAGATCCGGTTCAGAGTACCATTACCCCACACGACCACGCTGATCGTCTATACGTGTTACGATTCTATTCTGGAGATCAATTCTAAAAGAGAGGTTTTGGTGGATTATTATTAATCATGAATAATCATCAACTTGAGAGTCTGCTACACCAGCTGTTGGGGAAAGTATTTTGCGGAGTCTGGGCATGCGATGAACTGTCTTTGCTCTCACACGAGTACACAGGACCCGCATATTTTATTGTGAACACGCATCCTGCTCACATGCCCGGAGAACACTGGCTAGCTCTTACTTTGGAAGGGAACGGTATTGCCACGTTTTTTGACTCCTACGGCTTTCGGCCAGACTTTGATTTCTATCCAACAAGCATCGTAAAATTTTTGAAAGACAGGTCTTCAAAAATAATATATCATAATAATCAACTTCAAGATACTCTGTCTGTTGTTTGCGGTCATCATTGTGTTTATTACTTATGTAATAGAGCATGTGGTTTATCAATGCAACAAGTGCTTGATTCATACCCCGGGGATGTGAAAAAAAACGATGTCATGGTTTCAGATTTTGTGAAAAAATATCAGCGCTGTGTAAAACACCAAAAGTTTTGTTCTTTTCACCACGGAACATGTTCTATGCAAATGTTTAAAGATTGTCACAAATTGTTAACATGATTTTCTAATATTATTGTATTAAAACAAGAGACTGTACACCTGAAAAATTCTTTAATAAAATATTTTATTGGAAAAAAGAATTGTTGTCAGAGAGTTTATGGAGTAAAAGCAATCCAACGTGATGGTTTTGTTCTTTTACGCGTACTTTGTCTGTTTCTGATCTTATTCTGTAGATCAAATTTAGGGGATAAGATAAATTTCTTTTTACGAGTACTTTTTACATCCGTCACCTCATCCCCAAAATCAAATTTAGGGGTTAGGATAATCTTCTTTTTTTCTCTTCTGGAAGGGGTTTTGACACCGTCTGTCTTGACACGCAAATATTGTTCACGAGCTTGTGGATTATTAACAGACGATACCGGGAAATTTAATTCATCCAGTGTGGAAAGGAAATCGGTCCATCCTGCAGGCAGGAGGCTTTGGGATTTTCTTTTAAACGGGAGCAGAAGGTTTTTGAGTAAATCAACCAAATGAGAACCTTTCATGACATTTCCTTTATAAACAAATTCTGCTTTAGATGTCCAACCGCTGTTACTTTTGGACAGCTTTTTCAAAATGTATTCAGCATTTTTACGATCTCTTTCAGGAAGCGCTTTCACAACTTCATTAGCAGTTTCATCCAATTCGGTAGTTTTTTGAATAGAATCATCTTCACGGTTTCTAAGTTCAGGATCATCCTTGGTACGCTGCACAGTCACAGATAACTGTGGCTCTTCTAGTTGACCTTGTTTGATTAAAGATAGAGATCTTTGTAGCAAAGCATCATATTTCTTAATTTTCTCGTATGCAGTGAGCCCTGATTCATTCAAAATGGCTCTCATTTGAGAATCCAGATCCTCCTCCGCCGCATCTCTGATTGAAGTCTTTGAGGAGTTCAAATGTTTAAACTGATGAGGTGAGATGAGAAACATCTTTTGAGATGTTTTAAGAGCCATTGCTTTTGTTCTATCTGCTGAGGATTCCGCCCACTAAGTTTCCTATTAACGGAGTCAGAGCAGCTAGCAGGGGGAGAATAAATCCTCCTCCTTGACTTTTAAGAGCCAGCTGTTTACGCTTTAATCCGGTTCTTTTATCCGCCAACAGTCTGATAATTTTTCGCTGCTTTTTCAATTTCCGATGTTGAGAAGGTGTTAGTTTAATATTTCCTTTTAGAATGTTCAGAGCAATCTCACATAAAGTTTTAAGAAAATCCGGTGAGCAATGAGCTAAAATATCTTTACGCTTCTGAGGGGTGGCCTGGTAAAGAGCCCTGAGCATCGGAGCATTCCTTTTTATGCGTGCAGACATTCTGACTTACTTTGATTTAGGTACATACACCACTGGGCATTCGCCGGGTAATATCCCCGTCCTTAACCTGTAACGTTCTGGGCAGCTAGGAGTAAGATCTACGATTAAATATCCATGAGCTTCTTTGGTTGCATCTTCAAAACTCTCCAGGAAACTTGCTTTAGCTGATGGGAAGACTTGACGCGCTAGTATATCCACCTGTAATTTATCTCGAGGGTTCTTAAAGAGCACCATATAATTACTGTTGAGACTAATGGTGCGGCTGTATTTTCCCTGCTGAAATACATTCTGGGTGAGATATAGAACAGACATATTTCTATGATGTCGATATTGGGTGAACAATTTGGCTACTTCAGGGTGGTTAGAAGCCTGGAAAATGACATCATCCAAAATGACCAAGTGACTTTGATTCACAGGGAATAAATCTTCATCGTCAAAATAATCAGGCAGTCCTTCCACAAATTTAATATTTTTATTCAGTTTTTGCAATTCGGCATATAATGGTTGAAAAGAAGTAAAAATCCAAACAATATTGTCCGGTACATCATTCATGACATGCTCAAGATTTTGCAACATTTTCCCTACAAAGTATGATTTTCCACAACCACTAGCCCCAACGATCATACATGAGAAAGGTGATTTGAATCTAGGGTCAAAGTATACCTCTTGAACATCGTTGGAATAAGACATTTTTATTTTTTTTTATTTTTTCCTTGTCTCTTAAACTCTAATAACCAAAAGGTAGAGTTGAACCATCAGGAAAAAGCCTGCGTTTGTCATACACAACCTGAAACCTTTTAAGAAATGTCACGTTTCTTAAAACGAACCCTTTTTTATCGCGTTTTATGGTGTGTTGCGGTGTTTTGATAACTCCGTCTCGGGACCCCTCTAAGTACCCTCCCACCAGCTCTCTGATGCTGTCAAAATTGACTCTCTCGCTGCACTCATACGTTTGAGTGATGCCTTTCACCCGGATCACCACTTTCTTTTGATTTTTTGTTTGGTAAGCATAACTTTTAGGCCCCGCTGCTACAAATTCCTGAATGGTGTCACCTCCTAATTCGTCGGTTAAATCACCGAGATAATTTCCCAGTTCTAGAGGACTCTCACCATCTTTTACCACATAGATCAGGCTGTCTGTGTCTATGTAGAGAATCTTATCCTGCACTCGCTCCAGACAGCTGAAAAGTTTTAAACGAGCATAAGCTGTGGTAAATGCTGCGATGAAAATATTATTTGATTTGTTAGGACGAACGATGCAACGTTTGCTGTAATTCCACTGGATCAGACAGGTTTCAGGGTTGATAAAGTGAAAGTACTTCACCACGTATTTACCTGAGAAAAAAAAATTGAAATATTCATCAGGATCACTTACAAAGCTGGTCTGAGAGAGATCATTTCTTTGCGCAAACTTTCCCCAGAAGCTATTGAGACACAGTTTAGCTACTTGTCTTTTAGCAGGGTTCACCTCAATTTTCTCAGCATCTAGTTGAATACCTTGATTAATTTGATAATCTCTCACATATTTCAACCTGCTCTCCTGATCCATCGCTTCAGGGGGATAACCGCTGGCTTCCTGTTTCCCCTTCAAAAAGGTGTGAATGTAGCCTTTAAAGATCGAGCTACTGCTTCTCTCAAAATGCCAGACCTCAGTGATTTTTCCAAGACGATAACCACATTGCAATGCTTTTTGAAACTCCGCACTCACCCAAACACCTGTCAGAGATCGAGCCTCATCCTCATGGGTGCAGATCCCTGTTTGATTGTTAATATCTGCACATGTGCGGCAAAGAGTGAAAACTAGCTTACCCCTAGATGTCTTGTAGGGTAGAACTGGAAAAAACAGGCCTCGTGGAGGATAAACGGTAGCTCTGATAAAACCAAAATAGTTGACGGGATCATCGAAATCTTTGTAAATGAGGGTGGGGTGACCTAGCGGATATTCACACGTAGCATTTACATAAGGGTAGAGAGATGTGAAGTCCACATAATGCACAGACTCACCCGGTCCAGCGGTGTACCTGAGCTTTAGAGCACAAGTTCGACCTCCATACAGAGCGTTCCGTGGGACCAAAGGTTCTGGCGCATCAAATTTTTCCAGGAATCTGATTACCCCTGGATCAGACTTTTTCATTTCATCCCACTCATGTTCCCACACAGTCTCGACTCGAACACCATAAACGGCTTGCAGAATCTTAGATCTTTCAATCGTAGCTGCATAAATTTGTTCAAACGGTACTTTTCTCAAAGGACACATTTCAGTCTGCTTGAAACACCGAGGGCAGGCATGATAAAGACAGCCGTTGAAAGAGAATACGGTGGCTAAACCTGAGATTACTGCGAATCCGTCGACAAAATAGGGTCCGATTTTGCGCTCGCCCGAGTTTAGCGCGTGTTCAATATGTAAGTTCTCACTGTCCATCTTCCACTCTAGCCACTGAATTGAAGCATTGGAGAAAGTTTTGGACCCACGCCTGTAATCTACAGCGGATGGGATCGCCAAGGATTTCTCCGGAAGAAAATTGGTCACAAAAACCTGCATGCACGCAGAAGCAATTGTGATGCTCTTAAAGGGATCCACATTTGTCTCCTTAAAAAACTCCTCTCTGAATTTAACACAACCTTGAAAAAGAATGTCCACATCATTTTTGCAATAATGCAGGGATTCTTTCTCAAAGTCAAAAATGCCTTTGGATGCTTCACCATACCAATCAGTAATTTTCTGCCTCTCATCAGGATTCATAAGTTTGACGCCGTACGAATCTAAAGGAGGAAACACACCCACATACTTGAGATGCTCTTCAGCGGAAAATTCGTGGGGAAAATATCCTTTCGAGCGGTCATGGAAGCCCAGTGCTTTCGGCATGGCACTCAGTTTCATAGTCAGAAATGACAGGCTATCAATGAATTTCAATTTGTAATCGGGGTCTGTAAAACAAAGAACTTTTCCTCCTTGCATGATTAGAAAAGGCTTGATACCTAACTGCACCATAGAGTTAAGCATTAAATAACTATCAAACCCACGTGCATTATGTGCGATGAAAGTGTGTCCCTTAAACATTGGTCTTCGGAAATGAAGAAGGAATTGCTGTGCACAATCCAGGCCATAAGCGTGCCATTCAACACCTTTCACAGATTTTGAACAGACTAGAAAGGGTTTATGTACGCCGCTCTGATCGACAAATGTTTCAAAATCGTAAAACACTAGTTTGTCATGAAGTTTGTCATCAATAGTACTGGTTTGAATGTAGCATTGATGATCGTTAAGAGTTACATCTGTACCAGGAGGTAGATTTTTTTCACCGCAGATGACACATTTTGATTCGCATATGTGTAAAGTTTTCTCTTTGGTCATAGGTACGCGATACAGCCTTTTACACGTAGAACAAAATTTAATCATCTCGCAATCACTTACAAGCATTTCAGCATGAGGTCTGTTGCGAGGTTCTTTGTGCCTATCGAAGCATGTAGAGTTTCGACATATTCTGTTACAGTCATCGCAGCGTACTGGGTTGTACTGCAAACGTGTGCAGCTGTAGCCACAGCAGACACCACAGTAACCTTGGCAATGATGGGTGTTAGAATTCTTATACCCGCCGTAACAAAATTTGCAATGATATTTTGAACCGGTAAAACCTGCAAGATTCCTAATGCCATAGAAGTGATTATTATGGAGGAGGAGAAAGCAGGGATTTGAACGATTTTGGAAATCTGTTTCAAATTTAGATAAAGCCCTATCTTTTGAGGTTCGATGAAACACTACAATTTTTCTTTGTAGAATGTTTTCAAACTTTGCGACGTCGCTGAATGTAACCGCAGTCTGATCAGTTAGACCTGCCTGATGCTGCCACTTTCTTCCCTGTTCAAGAGCTTGTCTGTCTGTAAATTCAGGGTGAGCTACATGTGCAAGGCTGGTAGCAAAACACAATTTATTTCCTGTATTTTCTACAATATACAGGTGACGCCTCTTCTTATTAATCAATTCACATTCCAATGTTCTTTCAGCCTTGCGTTTTGAACCTCCTGTAGGATTCCCGACTATCTGGAGAATCAGCTCCAAATTACTTTCTGAGGGCAGCTCTGCATTAGATTGAACGAGCTCATCTAAAAATTCCTCAAATGCAGGCAGGATTGCGTCGTTATCAGTAACAGAGATATTTATGTGATGAGAAATATTACCCCACACTAATTCTAACTGTACAACGTCATTACGTTCAGCTATTGATCTTGCAGTATTAGCCAGATCAGTTAAAACATTCATGACAACGGTATAGAATTCAGCAATGTCAGGTACAGTTTGGGTTGGAGGCGCGATTGATAACGATCTCCTTATTTCAATGTTATTGAAACGCTGACGTTCAATTCTCTGACTTTGATCTAGATTACCTCCTTGCTGCTGCTGTTGCTGCTGTGCTTGATCATTTGCTGCAGAAACTGATTCAGATGGTAACATAGATTCAGTATTTTGAAAACCTTCATCTAATGAAATGCTAGACGAAGTAGCCGGTGAACCAACGGGTGAGTTTTGCGGAGATATACAGTTATTTAAACCGCGGACTGCATTGTCAATTTGTCTGAAATAGTCTGAGACTTCAGATGTGTTTAAAATATCAGAGATTGGTGATCTAGCAGGGCTAAGAGCAGGGCTCTGTGTAAAGTCATTTCCCCCGGTATTCAAAGCTGAAGCGATTGTTTGTAGAATCTGGATGGAATTAATAATTTGTTGGGAATAATCTGATTGAGGTTCTGTATTTTGAAAAGTTTCATCCAACGCAGATGAGGCAGCCGGTGAGTTTTGCGGAGATATGTAGTCATTTAAACCGTGAACGGCATCATTAATTTGTCTGAAATAGTCTGAGAGTTCAGATGCGTTTAAAATATCAGAGATTGATGATCTAGCAGGGCTAAGAGCAGGGCTCTGTGAAAAGTCATTTCCCCCAGTATTCAATGCTAATGCAAGTGTTTGCAGAGTTTGGATATTGTCAGCTATTTGTTGAGAATAATCTGATTGAGATGATTCAACTCTAGCTTGTTGGTCTTCCATTCTTTACTGAGTTATAAGAGACAAATCATACATGAATCATTTCACAATCACCTTTGCATCAGAGGAAACATTTTGCAGCACTGTTCTGACGGCTTGTAGCAGGATTTTAACTTTTTCTTGGTTGCGAGCCAGAGCTTGTCGTCTTTTTCGAGCTGGAGGTCGGTCCAGAAGTAGAAAAGATTCTGTAATAAATAATTGGGAATAAAAAATTAGGAATAAACTTCTATCAGTTATGAGATGTGATTTTACTAGATAGATTCAAATAATGTACCTGTAAGCAACCCGTCCAGCAAAACAACTCTCGCTTGTAGATTTTCTGCAGCGAACCTCTTTCGTATTTCTCGAGCGTTGAAAGCTGTGAAATATATTTATTGTGATTACAATCAGTTAAGGTACCTTAAGGTAAGGCTGCTTTAATTCTAAACAATACTTTACTGAAAAAAGCATTTTTTAAAAAAAAAAGAATAAATAAATAAAGTAAAATACATAAATAAATAAAGTAAAATAAGATAAAGTAAATAAATAAAATAAGATAGAATAAATAAATAACATTTTTAAAAAAGCATGTAGCATGTTAGAAGGGTAGTGAACAGATATTGCACTTTAATTTTTCAATAAGACAAACTGGAGTCTCCAACTTGACAGATGCGAGTTGTAAGGTTTTTTTCTTTTTTTTATAGTGGTGTGTGGGGAAATAAAGACACATGAACTCATTTTTATTACATCATGGCACAATCATTAGACATACACACGCACAGAGAGAGAGAGAGCAAGGGATCTTCTGCGGGGAGGGGGTCACTCACCCCTGACCATCGGGTGTTATGTCCTGGAGACACACAAGCGCATGCACACACACACACACACACACAAACACACCCACACACACACACACACACACGCATACACACAGCCCTACACACCCGTGGACACACACACACACACACAAACACACACACACACACACACAAGCGCATGCATACACACACACACACACACAGCCCTACACATCCCTGGACACACACACACCCCTCCCCTCTGCTGTCTCTGTGTGTGTCGGGGTGGCCTGACTAAAGTTTTCAGTAACATGTTCCCAATGCAGAAAAATATTCACACCTCTCCCCATATTTCTCATTTTGAGGTGTTATAAAGACAAACTTTATTAGAGTCTCTGTTACGGATATATATCTTTCTTTCCATTTAAAATAAGAGTTTGAAAATAGGGACTTGCATTGGAATCAGACATGAGAAGCATTAAAGGTATATATCTTTATTATCTAAAACAAATAATTAAACTTACATAGACGGAGAGAATTAGTAGGCCTCTCAGGTAGCGGTTCCGGTTCGGGTTCAGGTAATGGTTCTGGTAACGGTTCTGGCTCCGGTTCGGGTTCTGGCCTTGCTCCGGTGGCCTGCGGCGGTGTGGGAGGAGGTGTGACGGGGCTGAAATCAAATCTCTGCCCTGAAGGCAAGTCTGCCACAGGTTCGTCTTCTGATTCAGATGAAATGACAATTACATCGTGTTCATCATGGGTTGAGCCTGTAAAATGGGAAAAAAAAAAAATCAGTTTCCTGATTGGTTCAAATAGGTTATTATTTAAAAGAAAAAAAAACTTACTCTGTACTCCTGTCTGAACAGAACCGGATGGTGTCGGAGCTGCATTCACCAGCTGTGATGATCTGATAGCTTCAGAGTCATTTCTTTTCTTATTCAATGACAAGCGACTCTTTCTGTGGTTGTCCTGGACATCTGTAAAAATTAGAGTATTGGTTTTATTTTCTCGCTTTTAGAACTTCGGTTACAGAGACATTAAATTACCGTTTGTATTGTTTAGTCCTGTAGGGTCCTGGTGTGTCTCCTGAGTATTTGCAAGATCTGTAAGCAAATAATATTTAAAATTATTTTACAACTCTGATTAAAAAGAAAAAAAAGAAAAGTATAGTAATCACAAACTTACCGCTTATAAATTCCGATTCTAAGATGATGTTAGGATCTTCTGAAACTGCGCCTAATAATAAGAAAATCATTATTAAGCATGATGCATTTCTGTATATATATATATTTGTATAACTATACAGTATATGGTTAGAGAATTTAAGAATTGTATTTACTTACGATCGAACAAGGTGGATAGAACCTGAGAACTTATAGTTGTTGATCTTCCTGTAAAGTCAGACATGGTTCAAGAAACAATACTTTTCTAAAAAAAAATGTACAAGTCTAGAAATTCTGTTGTACCCCAAAGTCATTCGAAGTTGTGCAGAGCTGTGCTTCTTCTCTGAGATGCTAGCTCCTTTTAAAGAGGTGCAAGAGGTTTCTGCCCATTCATCTGCTCGGACACACACACACACACACACACACACACACACCTGGGTGGTGACATATGCAGATTCCAAGAGCTGATAGCAGACCCGATCAGGAAGATATTCCGTTTTAAAACCGGAGATTGATCACCATTGTTATCGATTGTTTGTCAGAGGATGTTGGTGACATAGAGTTTCCTTGTACAGCATGTGTTTTGACCCCAAAGGTCATGAGAATCACCCAACTAGGATTTTTTTTAACCTGTCTCGCAGAGTCCTTTCCCGTTTCACCCAATATTCTCAGGAAGATATTCCGTTTTAAAACCGGAGATATAGACCGAGCATCATTGTTATCGATTCTTTGCCAGTCAGAAGTATGAGTACAAATGAGGAACTTTTACTAACATGTTTCACACTAGCAAGTGTTACAGAAAAAGAAAATCTATTAGAGTTTAAAATTGAAGTGATGAAGGAAATCACAAACTCATAGTCAACACCGGCTAATTATGCTACCATAAATAATGCAGTAAAATAGTTAAACTGTAGGTTTTCTTTAGGGAGTTTTGTTTCTATATGTCTTTATATACACACACACACACACACACACACACCGACACACAGACAAACACCCATGGTAGGAGGGGGGTCTGGGTGGTGACATATGCAGATTCCAAGAGCTGATAGCAGACCCGATCAGGAAGATATTCCGTTTTAAAACCAGAGATTGATCACCATTGTTATCGATTGTTTGTCAGAGGATGTTGGTGACATAGAGTTTCCTTGTACAGCATGTGTTTTGACCCCAAAGGTCATGAGAATCACCCAACTAGGATTTTTTTTAACCTGTCTCGCAGAGTCCTTTCCCGTTTCACCCAATATTCTCAGGAAGATATTCCGTTTTAAAACCGGAGATATAGACCGAGCATCATTGTTATCGATTCTTTGCCAGAGGATGTCAGTGACATAGAGTTTCCTTGTGCAACATGTGTTTTGACCCCAAAGGTCATGAGAATCACCCAACTAGGATTTTTTTAACCTGCCTCACAGAGCCCGTTTCCGCAGTGTCTCAGGAAAAATATTCTGTTTAAAACCGGGGGGTAACTACAACATCCTATTTAAATATACTATATTGTATATTATTCTCAATTATCTAACACTTATTGTTTTTCATACTTTAATTGTATTATTCTTAAAACTCATAATTTCCATACTTTACTTGTATTATTCTTACAACTCATACAGGTCTGAAGGCGTGGGAAAAACGGATCTGTCTGGGGGGGATGGGTGGGAAAGGTGGGGGAGGGGCATCCTGTGACCGGAAATCAAAATCTATTAGTCATCAATCAATCATCCATCAAACTCCGATTAAAATTTGACAGAAGGTGGCCTATAGAGTCTCTCTTACCTGAAGTAAATATTTATCAAACATTTTATACTGTTGCTCTTTTTAAAGTCATGCAACGTTTGTGGCTCTAAACAAGTCTTATTTAGCAAATATGGCTCTCTGGATTGTAAATATTGCATTTTACTGATCTAGTACAAGGCATTAGATGGTAATATTCATGTTTGAGTTTTAAATTGTTCCTTTTTAAATGAAGTAAAAGTTCAACGTATCATGCATTCAGCTCTGGAAAAATGCACCGAACCCCATTGAAAACCTCTTATTCCACCAAATATTGATTTCTGAACTCTTCCTGAGTTAAAACATTAGTATTGTTGTTTCTAAAATAATATGAACTTGTTTTCTTTGCATTATTTGAGGTCTGAAAGCACTGCATCTTTTTCTTTATTTTGACCATTTCTCTTTTTTTGCAATTAAATACTAAATGTTTGCTAGGAATTTCAGAGACATGTTGTCTGTAGTTCATAAAATAAAAGAACAATGTTCATTTTACTCAGACGTATACCTATAAAAAGTCTGATCAATACTTAAATCAAACATTATGAAAGTTAAAGGAACATTTTCCTATTTAGCTGACAAAGCCAGCTAAGGCAGCTATCCAGGACGCCATCATTCAGGGGGCAGCAAAGAAAGCAAAAAAGGAAAATGTTGTCAGCTAGAACTGAAAAGTTTCAAATTCATTATTTGCCTATGAAGTCACAGGGAGTCAAATCCTCCATGTCAGAGTAAACCCTGTTCTTAGAAGCTGCTGTCTGATGTAAAGTTTGCAATTAGGAGTTAAGCTGAACTTTCCTAATAACATGCTCTGCCGCTTTAAGGTTAGCCTTCTCTGGAATAAAGCTTCCATCTTTGCTCCAATTAGCAGAGATAGAAGCTTGATGTTGTGGTCTGAAGCAATTATTTATTATGGAACCACTCAGTGATACTCTGTCCTTTACCATATTTACGTTTAAGGCAGTTTTTATATCAGTGGTCAGTAATGGAAACTTGATTTGTCAGGGTTGCTTGAATCTAATCCTGCCGTTTTTATCCTTTGATGTTGATCTGTTTGAAGACTCATCTGTGAATTGTTTTTTGATTCAGTGACTCTTATAGCTGGAAATTTAGTTTTTTGACACCATAATAATAAAAGATTGATATTTTGTGCTCTTTTTGTGTGAGATGCAAGAGATTATTTCACTGTTTGCTTTTAAGAGTTGTCTTTCAGAGTAAATGATCTGTTTGTCTGGTTAATCTCATCTTATGGAGAGTATTTATTTACTTATAGAAACAATGTTTTTCATATTATTCCATAAAAAAGAGATCAGTTCACTGAACTGCAGCCTGAAAATGAGGGTATTCTGTTTTAATAACTATTATTATTTTTTCATTTTTAGGTGCATACTGTCAAATTGAACAGTTTAGATTTTTTTTTATTTGACTGCTTTTTCTTTTTTCTTTTTTTTATAGAAATTCAGAACAATTCTTGTTTATGATGGGAAAGGCAAGAGACCATATCTTTCAAATTTACTCAGAAAATGGATAACTGAAAATTTTAATTCAAATTTTTAATATGAATTTTAATATAATTTAAAAGTTAATTTATCAATTAATCATTTAATAAAAAATTCTTATATTCCTAAATTTTCTCTTTACACTCACCTGAGCCTTTTTAAATCAAAGACTAAGATATTTTTATTCAGAAAGACTGAATAATACTCTGTAGCACTCTCACATTTTTATTTCTTCTCTCTGTTTCATCAGCAGGTGAAAAAAAAAAGAGTCATAATTTCACTACGTTTACTTTAAAACTCCACTTTAAAAATAAGTAATGATCAACTTTTATTGTTTTTATTGGTGGGATGTAGCTGGTCGCATTGTGGCCGTGCAGAAAGACTGTTCTGGGTTCAAATCCCGGCCTGAGTTTGCATGTTCTCCCTGTGCATGCATTGCTTCTCTCTGGGTACTTTGGCTTCCTCACACAGTCCAAAACCATAACTGTTTGGTTAATGGGTATCTATAAATAGTTCAGCAAAAATATTGATCCTAAAGTAACAAACATGACCACTGGCTGAATAAAAGGGACTATTACAAATCACTTAGCTGACAGAACCGTCATCAAAGTTAATATCAATATGAATAAATGATCTGAAAATGTAGCTATTGTTTGTGTGATTTTGGATAGTAATATTCTCCAGATTTTAATGTAAACTGAAGAACATAAGGAGTTATTTAAGTAGTATAACTTTGCTTATAGACCTGAATCAAATTATAAAATTTTCATAAAAAAATAAATTTTGCCACACCTCTGAAACATCTTGAACTGAATGACTGAAATCTGTGCGGCACATTGGTACATACCCAGTTTTTTGGAGTTAGACTTCAAATTTCACTATAACATGCTGATATGTAAACTTCAGTAACACTATACTTGACCGAATGTGCACAAGACTGTAATGACAATGTCATAAATGTGACATAACACCTGTCATGAAGATGAAGCAGTTTTCATGAATGTTTACAACTGTTGTCAGGAAGTGTCATTCGGTGAACAATGACACTTTTAATGCAAAGTTGCCCATTTTAATTGACTTTTAATACAAGTATTATTGCAACTTTTCATTAAAAGTATCATTAGTTACCAAATAATGACACTTTTAAGGCAACTTTTCATTAAAAGTGTCATTGTTGGGCGTGCCGTGGTGGCGTAGGGGTTGGCGTGACCCACATTTGGAGGCCTCAAGTCCTCGACGCATCTGTCGTGGGTTCGACTCCCGGACCCGGCGACGTTTACCGCATGTCTTCCCTCCTCTCCTTCCCCCTTTCCTGTCAGCCTACTTTGTAAAAAGGGACTCTAGAGCCCACAAAAAAGACCCCCTGGAGGGGTAAAAAATAAGAAAAAAAAAAAAAAGTGTCATTGTTTATCGAATGACACTTCATGAGAACAGTCGTAAACATTCATGAAGACTTCTTCATCTTTATGCCAGGTGTTTAACAGTATCATGTCATTGTTATGCACACCCTGTAAAATAAAGTGTTACCTAAACTTCTTATTTCTTATGAACCTAAAGAATCAGGAGGAGATCAAATAGTTATTTCCTTCACTATATGTTGCGTATTACTCAACGTCTGGTAATGATTCACTTAAAAGCTTCGTAATGTGTAAGAAATAATGTGGGCAGAGAAACCTGGAAGCCGACGGTCATTTCCTGCCAAGCGTTTTTTGTGCGTCTGATCGGCTCAGTACAGACAGAAGCGGACCTCTTTTGATCTGTTGACTAAGCCGTTGGCAGTCTGAAAGGACCGCCGGAGAACACTGCCTGTTTTAAACTTAACCCCTGCGTACTTTTAGGACTTAATCTCAGCGGGGTTTCAACTTTTAATAAGACCAAAACTTCCAGAAGTTTCAGTATGTACGAGACCAAGTGTTACTTTAGCTAATCTCCATACAAAGGCTTTGAAAGACATAATTTAATTGACTGATTGCAGGCTTAATAATTACTAATCAAAGGAGCTTTTCTAAAATGCTGTAAGCCAATGCATTCAGAAACAATTATTTTATATCACATTTAAAAACATATTGGAACCGGATAATTAAATGGGTCAGTTAATATGTTTGGATCTTAGTCCATGCCTCTCCTTCCTTCTGATGTAAGGGTAGCATGGTGGAAGGATGTTTACGCCTCACATCAACAAACGTGATTGGCCAGGTGTCCCCTGTTAGCAGGGTACCATGGCGACAGCCCAGCGGCCCTGTAGTAACCTCATTGAGCCTTGGGATTGGCGAGGAGTCACTTCCTGCCTTCCTTCAGGGATTGGCTGCGATCCTGGTCTTCCCACGAGTTTCTGCTCCAGCTGGTATCTGGAAGACACTTGACCAAACTCTCAGTTATTCTTCTGAAGGGTTCAGTTTCGTATTTAGTCTTTAGATGAGACAGAAATTAGGTTTCACTGGGTAGAAAACCGATGCATTGATTGAATATTATATCATATTATCATCTAAACGTATGTTATTTTAAGCGTATTTGGATTGTAACCATAACCTGGGGTATTTGGCCAATATTGGATGGTTTTTCCAGGAAGCATTATGAATTGATTGTTGAAACACAGATAGTGAGGCGAAAGGCTGTGCTTGAGTTTCTGTGTTGTCAAAACCTTCTAATAAAATGAGTATAATATATTAGAAACCTCCCACTAATCGATATTATCTATTGGAGACAAGTAGCCAGTGGATTTTACTTTTATTATGGAAAATTATCCTACAAAGTTATTTTTTTTCACACAGGATGGCTACAAATTACAAACTACCCAAACTGTAAAAGTAAAAAATAGTAATAACCAAAATTAAAGAAAATACATTAAGGGCTCAATAATTTATTTATTTATTCATGTATTTTATTTTTATCTTTTATTTTTTGCTAAATTCCTTTACTTTTCATCTCATTGTCTTTTTTATTTTTTATTCACTGGGTGTAATTTTCTTAAAATTGATCTTTCACCGTCTTAAGTTGTAGTTCAATAAAAATGTTAAAAAATTATCCTAATTTAATCAATTTCACAAACTTTACAGAAAAAGAGAATTTACATTTTGGACAATTATGCATATTTTCTCCCCTCTTATTTAATAAAAATATCTCATATGTGTGATTCAGTAATTTATTTATGAATTATTTTGGTGAAAATGTGTGATTATGTCCAACTTTTTCTTGAACTTCAAGAAAAACCAGATGAAATGTTGATCTGAAACATTTAATTATGACTAAAAGGAAGATACCTGCAAATAGTTCTCCACTTTTTGGAGGCAATAGTTTCGTCAATGTCATGCCTAAAAACTGATTATTGCATGAGCAGGTTTCTATGATGGGGTATGACGAAATATATTTGGTCAAATGATTGGAACACACTTTCCATTTTGCAAGTTGTCTGTTGGAGGCAGAGGATTGTAGATGTACAGCCGGTCTGCTCCTGGGAGGTCGGACTTTGGATGATCGCTCTTAGTGCCTTCCATATGCAGCAGTCGGTTCCTGGAGTAGCTTTCCAGTTATGTCAAGCATGGGGGTGAAAGATGTCCACCGTTGATGATGACGTCTTGGCTTGCAGCCTGTGTCTGCTCCTTCTGTCTGCTCTGGGTCAATGAGGTGTCCCAGGAGACAACTGGACTCCTAGATCAGTTTGTCAAGTCTTCTCATTATTGCTTCTAACCCATGAAGAAAAGGTTGATGGCACAACTGGGGCAAACAGGTTTTCAGGAGTCCCCCTGCACTCCAAATCTAAAATCTGCTGTTATTTCTAAAAAGAGAGTTTTGGTAGTTTGGTGAAGTTTATTTAATTCAAATTAGGAATGCACCGATCCACTTTTTTTTTTTTTTTCACCCCTCCAGGGGGTCTTTTGTGGGCTCTAGTGTCCCTTATATGACAGTAGGCTGACAGGAAACAGGGAAGAAGAGGGGGGAAGACATGCGGCAAATGTCGTCGGGTCCGGGAGTCGAACCCGCGACGGCCGCGTCAAGGACTCAAGGCCTCCAAATACGGGTCGCGCTACGCCCTACGCCACCACAGCACGCCCCCGCTTTTCTCACTTCTGATACCAATATCTGAGATTTAGTATCCGATATCTGAAAAGCAGTGCTGAACTGACTTAATGCGTTTCTTTTTTTAAAACACAGACATAAATGTATTGAATTACAAATTACAAATATTTGATAACATGTAAAAACAACCCAACTTTAATTTGTTCTGTCAGTGCAATTATGAATCCAACAACCAATGGAAAATAAATAATAAAGAAACTGAAACTGACAAAAACAAAAGAACAACTATGATGCTCAAATCTAAAAATAAACTGCACCAAACCTTCTTTCAAACGGTTCAGAAAGTGCAGTTAGGAGTTTTAAATATAATGTTGAATAAATAATAAAGCATGATATCATAACGCATAGAATTAAACTGAATAGATATATTATCATGAATCGGAGACATCGGAGAACCAATACAGATATTAACCCTTTCATGCATGAATTATGATCCTTTGTGTCAGAATTTTTTTTCCATTTTTAAAAAAATGTTTCTTAAGGCATAAAAAAAGGTAGGAAATTTTTTTTGTAAAAATATATATATATATTTTTTAATGTGATCAATTGTAATTTTGTCCAAATACAAAGTTGTTATTTGAAAAATACATCAGTAGTATTGTTCCTTAGGGGTTCTCTGATGTCACAATATTTTTTTTACTTGCAAGAGTCGTCTACAGTAGGAGGGACCGGGTTGGTTCTCATGCTTTTTTGTCTGTCGGCCATATTGTATTTAACAAAAATAATTTCTTGCATTTGCAGCTAATGGCCAGTAGCTGATGGTATATTTTATGATGCATTAGTGTCCACTTCAGTGGTCTGTGTGCATTTCTAACATAAAAATCCACAGGAAGCACAAGAAAATGGCTTTTAGATAGCTGTCCACTGTAGTGACCACTATGCATGAAAGGGTTAATATCGAATAATAAAAAATTAATTTAAAATGTATATAAATTTAAAATGATAAATTATATGTCAGTATCACAGACAGGGCTGCACTGTTGTCTTGCAGCACAAAGGTCCTGGGTTCGATTCCTGGTCCGGGGTCTTTCTGCACAGAGTTTGCATGTTCTCCCTGTGCGTGGTGGGTTCTCTCCAGGTACTCCGGCTTCCTCCCACAGTCCAAACACATGACTGTTAGGTTAATTGGTTTCTCTAAATTCTCCCTAGGGGTGTGTGTGCATGGTTGTTTGTCCTGTCTGTCTCTGTGTTGCCCTGTGATGAACTCTTGACCTGTCCAGGGTGTACCCCGCCTCTCGCCTGAAATGTCTCGCTGGAGATAGGCACCAGCACCCCTTCTGACCCCACTAGGGACAAGGGTGTAAGAAAATGGATGGATATCACAGACGGAACAGGATTTGTTTCAATCTCAATTGTAATGAGTGGGACACTGTACTCTGTTAAGCCGTGGGTACATGGTAATTAATGTGTGAACACACACTACCTGTGAAACTTTCATTTGTTTGTGTGGAGGTATATTTGGGTCCATGTTTGTGCATATACATGCTGTGTCTATGTGTGTTGCGTGGCGTTGCCAGGCCATATGGAGCGCTGTCTGGGGAGCACACTACCCACTTAGCTCTGCTGTTGGCTCTGGTGCTCTCTCCATCTGTCCATTCCTTCTCTCTCCTATCTCTTCTTCCATCGCCTTTTCTTTTATTTCCATTTCTTGCAGCTTGGTTGCTTCTCACTCTTGCTCACCCTCACTCGTCAACACCCCGCTTCCTGTTTTCTGTTTGATCACAACTGCCTGTGTTTATATGCTAGCATGCAAGCATTAGTGACAGAGTTGAGTCTCTCCTTGTCGTTCTTTTTGTATTTCTTGTTTCCGGTGCATTTTGAGTGCTGCCGCGGTACAGATCTGGTCCTCCACATTTAATTTGGCCCTAAACAGCTGCTGGTTTATTTATAGAAGGACCAGATTGGGAGTTTGGAGACAATAATTACTCAAAAGCCTAGTTGGGGATCCATTGTTGTCTCAACGACTTTCGCACAGTGCCTGTGGATCTCCAAATCTCTGGCATTGAAGGTCTAACCCTCTCCTTGACCAAGCAAGACATATTGTGTGAAGGTCAACTTTCATTAAAATGATTAGCAGTAATGATCACAGTTTACAAGTATATACATGTTCCAGCTCTCACCTAAGTCCATAGCATACGGATCATAAATGGAAGAATAGATCACAGATACAAGCGGCTGAAATGAGCTTCCTCCATACTAGAGTCAGTAAGTCTGTCGCAATAAGTAATAAATCAATTCATCATGTAATAAATTAAAACAAGATCAATAATTTCCATTTGCATGACTGTTTTTTTGTTTCTACCAAAACCTGGATGACAAAAGACTTCAGTTTGGTGCAGTGGTTTCAACTAGCCACGTTATTTTATTGACAAAGACTTTATTTGTTGTTTTGTTTATTAATTTGGATATTTAACAGTTCCGGAGTTAAATGTTCATTAGAAATTAAATTTTATAGATATTTGGGAGGGTGCATTTGCATTATTATGCTATCACCACTATATTACTTGAAAATTGTCTCTGAACAACAATATTGTCATTTATCTCAATTACTTTTGGGACAATTTATTGTCCAGCAAAATTTGTTAAAATGACTCCGGTACTCATGTGACTATTAAAACATATGACTGGCGGTTTTCTGGATTCCACCGATTGTTTGGGGGGGAAACCAGATGTAGCTACCAACTGTGAGTATCTCAACTGCGATCCTCCAGAACTGACTATTCTCCTGTATAGGCATCAAAATGTCTTTGGGGTAAAACTGAGCAAAAGTCCCGCTACCTTTGATTTAAGCCCGTTGTCGTATCATGTGGGAATACGAAGAAACTTCTCAAGACAGCAGTCCAGAAATGAAAACGTAAATTTAAATTCTATTTCTACATGGACATGAATCCTACACATGTAGCCAAATTAGTTACAAACATAGCAACTAGTTACATTTATCAATTACATTTAACTTTTTTGAATAAACTTACTTTTAGGAGGATTTTTACTTGTGATTTTTACTTGAGTAATTTTATTATGAAGTATTTTTACTCTTGAGTAAAATTTTGGGATTTTCTACCCACTGAATGAAAAACAAACATGTTTTAACCAGAAATTCACCAGACAAAAAGACACACCTGCAGTTTCTGTTAAGTTTTTTTTCCTTTTGCATGATTTTATTTTTTGCTATTTATAGGAGTCATTGTAATTTTCATCCTTAAAAATCCAACATTTCCAATTATCTTTATATTTTGGTCTGTCTTATTATGTAATTTTAAAATATTAAATGATTGATAATTTGATCAGTTCTTTGGTACTCGAATAGACTTTTTACCAAATACTTTCTTACTTTTACTTGAGTAAAAATATGTGGAAGTAGTACTGCTTTTACTTGAGTATAATTTTTGGGTTCTCTGTCCACCTCTGATTACAAAGTAGCGTGAACACAACAAAGTTAGAGTTTTAGAGTGGCTGACAGCTCTAATCTATTGAAAATATATTGGCGGAGCTGAAAATCTACTCCAACTTTAATTATATTTCAATTTATGCAGCTTCTAAATAAGTTTTTAAACCTTCTCTATTTTGGTACTTTTGCTATTGACTTAAAAGAAAGTTTCAACACAGATGATCTTCCAGCAGATATTGATTATAAAATTATGATATCTAGAAAAAACAGCTAAAATGAGACTGATTGGAACGCCTTTCTCTTCATCGCATAAAATCATATGTTTTACCTGGACGTTCCCTCATATGAAGGGCTTTTCTTTATTGTCGTTTATGTTATATTAATCCTAATACCGGTGACAAAGAAGGTTGATTTAAATTAAATTCAATATTTCTTAACAATACCATCTACTTGTACACATTTCCTGATGTTAGGATCGAAATGGCTACAAAAGAGAGAGTTTAGGGAAAGAGAGAGAGCAGGAGGGAGAGGAAGAAGTGAGAAATGGAGAGAAAAAGCGAGGATGAGCAGCGAGTGGGTGGAAAGGCAGTCAGAGAAGTATACCAAGAGGAAAGGGAGGAAGGGGGAGGTGAGAAGAGGGGAGGGAGAAATGAGGAGAAAAGCAAAGTCTACATGACAGAGATGGTTAGCTAAGAAGCACACTGTACACTTGTGCTATTGTGTATGAAATTACTGCTGTCAGTTTGGGGATGAATCATCACGTTTCTTTTCTAATGGGGTTCCCCCGAATCCTGCATGTGCTCTTCTGCACTGGATTTCTAGGCAAAAAGCTCTCAGTGCTTTCAACACGGCAACTCTCCCCTCTCCGGTAACCTGTAGCACCCGTCAGATGGAGCGTGATGTATGAGGAAGAGGTAGTGCTGGTGGGACGGAGGCAGAGAGAGAGGGGAGGTGAGAGTACACCCCGGCAGTTCAGCGTGGTGGCATGAGGGAGAAGCAGCAGAGCTCTGGCACAGTGAGAGACGACTAGCGAGCGAGAGATGCTGCATGTCCCCGTACCCATATGGTGAGCAGCCAGGCCACGTCACAGCACATGCAGGCACAAACGGAGAGGTACGCAAGCAGCATTTCTTGTAGGAAAGAAAAAGAAATATATTAATCCAGAAATCTTTGTCTAAATAAATATGTGGGTTTCATTATACTGGAGCTGTGCATCAATACACAAAAAAGCATAAGCAGGTTACTGAATACTCAAATTACTGTAACTGTAACATAGTTACTTTGACATATGTTCAAGAAATCTGGAATAAACTTCCAGAAAACTGCAAGATGCCTGAAACATTTAGTTCATTTAAATGAAGGCTAAAAATCCACCTGTTCAGAGTGCAATTTGAAAAGTTACACAGTAAAAAATTAACAGCAATACTTAGATTTATTTAGCCTGTCATAGGAAAAAAAGATGTAGGTGTTCATGTCATTCATACATTTGTAAATGTCAGAGTTCCTAACTAAATATTTAGTTTACAAACTATATATTTAGCTTTCAAATAACATATTTAGTTTGAAAGCTAAATATTCAGCCTAAACCTAAATATTTATCTTCCCAAATAAATTTTTAATTCAAAAGCTAAATATTGTGAATTACATGTTTAGTTTGGAGCTCTGAATTTATAAATGTATTAATGACATGGTGAAAATATCACTTTTAAAAAGATTTTTCTATGACACGTTAAATAAACCAAAATATTGTTGTTCATTTTTTACTGTGTAATTTTAAAAAGTTTTTGGGCCATAATAACTGGAACACTGACAAACATATTTGATGATTTTAAAGATGGCACTTGACAAGATGTAGCGTCTGCTAGTGGTTTCAGCTAGTGGCGCTGAAATGTGCTGTACAAATTAATTTGATTTGTTGATTGATTTATGTTAGGAGTGGGCGATATGGAGTTAAAATTTTATCGCAATATTTTGTGGTATTATTGTGAGAACTGTAAATATGATATTTCCACTTACAATAAGCTATTTCAGGATGCCACTTGAAAAACTGTGATTTATATCACTAAACTGAACACAATATTTAATCCTACTTTCAAATATGCTGATATTTATTGATACTCTCATGGAACAAGCAGTGGAGAAAATAGCAAACATAACATTTCCAGTCATAATGGTAGTTTTTTTTAACTTACCATCAATAACAGAAATGTATCATGACAATGTTATGACAAATCAAATTTCTTATCATGATAAGGAATTTTTTTCACAATAAATGATAAATGATACAATAAATTCCCACCCCCAATTCATGTTATGCAATTCAGTTTATTTATTTAGCACCAAATTGCAGCAAGCATCATCTGAAGATAAACAGATCCCATTCATGTCCAGAAATGTATAATCAAATCAGTACAGTCCAATTAAAGAAGCAGTTTGATCCTAGTTATAATCTAACAGTGTCAAATTGAGTTTAAATTGCCAGCTGGTAAAAAGGAAGCACATCCACTGCACACAGTCATTGATTTTGCAGCAGCAGAGTGAGCATGTGATGGAGGTGGGAAGTTGATTGCATCGAGTCGTTCATGTCAAATGAGGTTTGCACATTTGAATGAAGCGACCAGAAACATGTGCATGAAAACAGCAACATGTGTCCAAAGTCAGTAATAAGAGAAGCATTTTATTTTGGGGGTGTCTGCAAATCAATTTCCACAATTTATTTTAAAGCTCTGAATTCCACTTTTTCCATTTTAACCATATTTATTAAGCCTGATAGTGTGCAGTTATTGAGAGCATAGGGCAGTGGCCTCAATATGTCAGCAGATATTTGTTCTTTAGGTTTTGGCAGTTGGTGTGGTATGTCCTTTAATGGACACCGTACTTTGGCTTCTGCTACTGTAAGCCGGAAGTATAACGGTCAGTGTTGGCTTGTGCTAGCTCATATGATCCTACATGTTCCTTTTGTGCTTTTTCTTAATTCATTGTTAAACTCATTGCCATTATGAATAATTTTCATGCTTCTGGATGTTACACAGTTTTGGCAACTGGAATTGTCCTGACCTGATGGTCATTTGGTTTCTCTTCCCTCTTGTACTTCTGTAGTTTTGACCATTTTGTACCACAGAACACTTTGTGCTGACTGTTGTTTTGGTAACCACTCTCAGACTGTACAACACCCTGGGTGGTGAGCCCTGTTTCCCATAAACAGCTGTTTAGTTTGGTTGGATCAGAGAGATTCGGTGCTTTTCCACACAGTCAGGTGGAATTAGTAGTGGTGCATTCACTGACCAGAAGGATTGGGGAGCTTTATCTTTGTTGAGTCATGGCTACATTGTGGTGAAACGTTATTTTATTTTGTTATGTTGTTGTATATTAGGTATATTTTTCAGGGATTTAACTTGAAGAGTAAAGATGAGGAGCCAAATAAGGAAGGGATGAGGAATGTTTCTTTGAAATCAATTTTTTAGTTCTATTAATTTATCACACACATTTCAGGGCCTTTTGTCCATTCTTTCAAAGGTATGTTAAAAAAATATATTTTTATTTCTTTTCCAACCTATGTGACCATAATTAGGTATATCCTTGTAATATTTTGAATGCACTGTACTTTCTTTGCTTCAGAAACTCATTTTGTCCTATCTCAAAGAGACAGAAGCAGTTTTTTTTCTGAGTGTGGTGTGCATTTATCAATAACTGTCCAGTATGGGAGACGTTTTAATAACAATCTGAGTCATCAAAGATTTCTATCAGCCTGCAGAGGCGACAAACTGTTTTCTGCAAATAATGAGGTGTTAAAAAGAGTTGAGGAGGCTCTGCACTGCATTTCCACAAACACCTTTTCTGTACGCACACACAGCTGCTGCAGACCAGATCCCTGTTTCTAATTCTGGCTCGCATTTTACTTTCCATTCAATTTCACAGACAGCACGAGAGGGAGGAAACTTTTTTAATACTCGTCTATTATGGGACACTCGGCTAGTCTCAATCAATTTCCAAGATGACCTGTCCACATCATGTGTGCGTTTGTATATATATATGCGTGTGTGTGCTAGATTGGAAAAAGGAGTAACATTAGGTTGTAGGAAGAAACATACAATGCTGACACCATGATAAGTTTGAAAATTGGACGTGGTGAAGTCCGTGGCAGGGGGACAAAAGTGAACTTGCTTCTTGCTAATGAGACGGAAAAGTTGGAGCTCTTAATTTCTTAATGGCTGCGAGGTGATTTTCTCTGAAACTGCTCATTGTTATTTGATTCATGTCTGCCTACTTTTTTGAATATCGATCCCGGAACTGGAGGAGTGACTCATACTCGGCCAAAGAGGCCTGAGTCACCACAGGGAAAGAGAGGGAGCTGGCTCCCGTTCCCAACCCGGTGCCGCTCTGCTTCACGAGTGGCCGGGACCGGAAGAGGCAGCGCCAACATTTGGCCCGAAAACAACAACGACGCTCAAGGACTTAAGGACTCAGCTATTTTATCTACCTTATTTTTAGACCCATTAACTGTCACATCAAGTAAGGGGGATCTTTAATGTTTTGGAGGTGTTTTAAGCATAAGTGCACACTTTAATGCAGGAGACAAGCTGTGGCGGAGGAGGGTCCAAAGCTATTTTGGGAGATTGGAGAGCAAATTAATTGTGAGCCTGTTAGAAAGTGGTGAGATGGAGTGGGCACACAGTAACAATTATTGGCTCAAACTAACAGTGTCTTCAATAAACTGGAAAATCTGCTTAAAATGTTTTACAATAAGTAATACTGTATCTTGTGCTGCATAGAAAAGTTTTACTGCAAATTAATTTACCTCATAAATGGCTGACAAAGTGAGAGGAAATGTAGTTATTGTGGATTTAGTTTCAGCTGTAAATTAATCTGCATTTGGGTTCTCATTTTGAGGGAAGTCCTTCCTTCTCCTGGGGATGCCAGAGTGATCACCATTGCTTTTTGTGATCTCTGTGTTCTTAAGATTAAAACATGAGCCATGCCTCAAATCAACTGCTGATCACTTTTATTCATTGGCTGATCTTAAATTTTCTCAAAAAATCGTTGATTGCTGCTCTGGGAAACATTTCTCTGTGGTATCTTTGATGCGCTGTGTTAGCCAGACATTAGGAAAATGGTGTGCTCTATTAAGCCCAACCAGGAGAGAACAAAAACAGATCTGCAAATGTCAGAATCTACTTTCTGAAGTCTATAAAACTATTGCTGATTGCCAGAAGATCATTTTAACTCATTCATAGGCAAATTGAGTTGATGTGAACCACTTTTCCTGTAATATTAATTTATTAAGATGATCTCTAAAGATTAAGGTGATGGTTGGTTGTCCTTCCAACCTGTAGAAACATTCAGTAAGAGCAGTTTGATTCCTCCAAGCCAGTAATAAAGATTTTTACAATGATTATGTTGGCAAGAATAGTAGTATTTTTGCAAACTGGGCTGCATGGTGGCACAATTCGCATCACTGTTGCTTTGCAGCAAGAAGGTCTTTGGTTCAAATCCGTCCCATAATGATCATTAAAGATAGGCTCAACTTATTGTGTCAAATTATATCATATTAGTTCATACAAAACATACTAACTTAGGCTAAATTCTGGCTGAGTGAATAAATAAATTGTACAGTACCGATGTTTGCTGCTTTCGTGTCTTTAATGTTTCAAATACAGTGCTTGGTTAGAAGTGAGTTACCCCGTGCTAGTTCTGGAATATAGAAGCTTAAATTATGTCTTATAAATGTGAAAAATGGCTTTTGGCTATTGTATGAAATATGTTCTCATTGTGAGATCATTGTCTTTTCTCTGCCCGAAGCAGCGTCCTTGTGTGATCATCAAATACAGTTCTTATGACTTAAGTAAATTGGCAGCTAAGGAGGAAAGGTTTGCTGGCACCTTTCTTGGGTCAAATCAATGTGCAAAGTTTTTTTTTTTAAAACTCTGCGGTGGCTAATAAGGATTAGCTACGTTCTTTGAATCTTTTTTAATATTTTACGCATAGCTTGTAAAGGATAAACAGCTGGTTATTTTGGTTTGTGTTGAAAAATCTGTCCAAATTGAACTATTGCTTCTGGTTGTTTGACATATCATTGCAATGTTTAATCTCCATCAAACTGGGATCACCAGCTGAAGTAAAAAGAAAAAATTATGTGCCAAAGTCATCATTACTTGAATGATTTTTTTTGTTGTATTTTCACAAATGTGAGAAATAGTGATTTACAAAATGTTCACACCTGAGGAACATTTTTATTTGTGTATGACCATATTTACACTTAGTTGACACGTCAACACAAATTAGATCATTTCCCCAATTTTTTTTTAACAAATACAAATCTCTAGTCTGGTGTGTAATTGTATTGTATTGTATTGTCCTCCCAAATTTAAATTCTTTTGCATCCTGAAGTTTGTTCATAACGTCCTTGATTGAGGAATTTCATGTTTGGACAACTATTCCGTCTGGTTTTGGATGCTGTGCAGCTGGAAGGATTTTTTGCTCTTAATTTCCAACACATTCTCGCTTTCGGACAGTTGTTGTTATTCATCACCATGGCAACAAGGTTTTTTTTTTTATTACAGCAGCATCTCATAAGCACAAATGATACCTGAACTATGACTTTAAATCCCAGAGGAGTTGGAAAGGAGGCTCCATGGATGCAGAGCAGGGAGAGATCGATCATAATGGGCAAGAATCATGTTATTTGTATAATACATTTCAGGAATAAGACAGTTTGAGTTTCTTTGCAAGATAAAAACATAAACAAAGAACAAACAAAAAAGAAGATAAAGAGAAGAACTGAAAAGTTAATGTAAGTTCAACTTATTATAAATCAAAGGTGACGCTCAATAAATTAGTTTTTAGCCCTGATTTAAATGAATTCAGTATTTCAGCAGTTTTTTAGTTTACCGGAAGTTTGTTCCAGATTTGTGAACCTTAAAAACTAAATGCTGTTTTTCCATAATTGGTTCAAAGTAGACGCTCCAAGAGTTCAGATCTTTTTCTTTGTAGTACTTAAGACTGAAAGAGAAAGTCTGAAATAATAAAATAACAACAGTGAAAGCCCTGTGTGTCGTCTTGGCCTGTCCTTGCCACTAAAAGGTCTCGGTTCTGTCCAGCTTTAAGTTACAGCTATTCGCAGTTTCTGTCACGGCTCTATAAACGTCCTGCAGAAGCTCTTCCCCTCTGCTCTCCCATTCTTCTTCACAGCATCTCCATCCATCTTCTTCAGTATTTTTTCCCTCAAACTCACTTAATATCCTGAACCCAATATATCTCTTTCCTTTCTGCCACAAACTCTATCATCCAATAACCATTAAAAACACACTAGTGAGTCACAGCGAGAAAAAGTGGATAAATTGTCTTTTTTTTCTCTTGGTAACATACTTGTTTATAGTGAGTCAGCGCTGTGCATGCTATTGTGCCATTGTAAATAGTGACAGGAGAAGGCATCTTGTATTAATACACACTTCAGGTGGTCCCTCATAGATGCAACTGTTTTTATTTCTTTCTGAAAACATCTTTATACAACAGGTTTAGTATTTGTTGAGCATTTTTATTTTAAAGGAAAATAGCCTTAAGCTTAAAAGGTAAATGACAGAAGCATCAAACTCAGACTCCACCCTTACTTTTGCACTCCTGGTAAAGTTGTTTAATTTTTTATAGCTGAAGCATAATCACATGCAAAACTTCAATTAGAGAACATTTGCTTACAACCGGCATTAAGAAATAGTTTTAACAAAATCACCACTGACACACTGATTTCTATAGTGTGATGCAAAGGTAGCCAAAATCATTTTAATTTCCTTTTTTTGCCTTCATTTTTAGATTTATCAGTGTTTAATTAGTAATCCTTGGGATTGCTTCCATGGGTGTAGATATAAAGTGACATCAGTGAGGATGTCTTTTCATTTGGTGTATGTAAACTTCTGGTTTCAGTTGTATATTACGTAGTGCCAGGTTTGCAAAATGTAAACCAATTCCTGCAATCTAAAAAAACCCCATTTTGTTTCTTCTTTGTTTAAGAGATTTATTGACTTTCTCCAAAAAGCCAAAAGAAATCCAGCATTATTGTTCTCAGACATATTTAGCAATTCAAAAATGGAAATATGCCAGCTAGAATACAACACTCAGATATGGAATATAATTTCTATGCAGAAGACTTGTTAAAGTTTATCTTCTGATTGTAACACATGCCACTTTGCATCATCACGGACCAAACTTTCCCAGCTTCTTTACACTTTCAATGTTGAATCATGAAGGTTTTGTCTGAAATGTATATAAACCAGCAGCTTTTCCAAGCAAGTGAAAGATTTTGTTGGGAAAAATGATGAGGTTTGTTTGCTTGTGCAAGAAGCTGAGGAATTATGTTCACTTTGCTTTAACCTTGTGGCTTCATTTGAATATAATATTTCTGAATTTCTTTAATGAGCTCTGTTTTTTTTGTCTGTGTATTTTTCTTTCTGATGTTGGCCTTCATGCGTTTCCCCGTCCTTCCATTCCCTTCCCTCTATCCTAATTAAAATCTGCAGCCACCCTCAAACCATACGTTTCTGGTTTTTGCATATGCTGCAAGAACCAGCTGCTTCTTGCAGCAGAAGATTTGATGGCTTGTTGTGGTTGACTAATTTGTAGAAAGGTACTTGACGTACTTCCTGCTTCTGTCAGTTTTAGACAGCAAGCATCGGAAAGAGCCTTTACACAACTAAACATTGTTAACTGGAACTTGCCGCAGTGTTAGAATATCTTTTCTGTCTGTTTTATTTTGTTGACTTTTACCAGCTGCAGACAGCTGGTAAAAGAGACAGGATAGACTCTCGTTGATAGCATTAGCCTACGGATGAGTCCTCAGCTAACCCGTGAGGTAAGGTAAGGTAATTTTATTTATATAGCACATTTTCAGCAACAAGGCAACTCAAAGTGCTGTACATGGGTTAATAAGGAAATACAAACAAAATAACAAACGAAAGTCAAGAGCAAAAGAAAGAGAATGTAATACTGTAGTGTTGATTCCTGTTCTGAGTTGGTTGGGGAATATTTCTGGATTCTAAGTTTGTTCTAATCCCTGCTCTGGGTTGCTAAAGTACAAGTGAGTAGGTATCGTCTGGACTTTCTAAGTATGTTCTAATTTTGTAAAAGTACTCCACAGTTTCTAAGTAGTAATAAAACCTAAATGTTCCTGTTCTGGAAGTAGTCTTCCTGGATTCTACATGTGTCCTAATTCCTTTTCTGGGCAGCAAAAACAGAAGTCTCTTTGCATAACAATGTATAAAAGTAATTTATCAATCAATTGATTGATCCATCCATCCAGCTAGCTAGTTTGCTAGCTATCTAGCGAGTTATCCACTTCTCACTCCGACCTGCCATCATTTATAAATGAAACATTAAGATACTTGAAGTTCCCTCCTTAAAGCAGAGATTCTCCCTTCTTTTAGGTGCAAGCGTGCTTCAATTTGCATTTTTCAGTCACACTTTTTATTGGTAAATGTGAAATCTTTTATGGCTATTCTCAGTAGGGGTTTTACTGTAACAGCAGAGATGGAGCAAATAGTTTTGGAAATGATAAACGTACTCAATGAACCCAAGTAGAAAATGACATTGAGGAAGGGCCTCACTGCCTCTATGGCTGACTTTACTTACATCCAGCCGCAGTGGATTTATTAGGCCTAATACTAGAAAAAGCCATTTTGGATTAAAGCCATGGCATCAGCATAGCGCCTCTGAGACAACAAAGTAGGTACGAGGCTTCACAGCAACAAACCAACGGACCAGATTCAGCTCTGGTCAAAGCTTTTTCATGAGGAGGAGAACCCATGTAATATTTGTCAGTTTAGCCATAAACATATAATCAATCACACAGGTTCCAAATATCAGGCCTGCAGTTTACTGAGGGTTAACTCTGTTAGCAGCAGAGCAGAGCCGGTAGTTGGGGAATACTCAGCGAGAGTCATGGATCAGGAAGTGATTCCTGCTGTGCTGCAGCAGCAGGTCACCTCTTCGTGACCTTATCTCTCCCAGGAAGCGTGCATCCCTGTGTGGGTTTTACAGGTTTGCATTTTGTTTTTTTTGTGTGTGTCTGTATTAGTCATATAAGAGTGTAACAAATGTTTGTGTGTGTGTCCAAGTAAGGTGTTAACTCTTCTGCGGGTAGCTTGTATTTTACCCGTTGGGTTCTTGGCGTCTCTGAAAGCTGCGTTTACAGGAAGGGTTTGGCTTCTTATGACTACAGCAGCGATGCTGAAAAGTGGAGCAAACAGCTGGATGTTGGATTTTCTTTCCTCTGACCTCTGCTGGGATTTGTAGTTTTGATTGGCTGAGCTGATGGGCGAGGAGTCGGCACCGCAGAGCCCCA
Organism: Xiphophorus hellerii; assembly: GCF_003331165.1. Classification (NCBI taxonomy): domain Eukaryota; kingdom Metazoa; phylum Chordata; class Actinopteri; order Cyprinodontiformes; family Poeciliidae; genus Xiphophorus; species Xiphophorus hellerii. Next base: position 7,172,569 of record NC_045693.1, read on the forward strand.
GCCTGTAAGTATCCAACAACAATGACGACTGTGAGATTCAGACAAAGTCAAGCTTTTATAACCATCTGCATTCAGATGAGTGGGGTTTTGATGTGTTTAAACATTGAATTATATTAATTCTCTATTTTATAATCATAAGCAACTCCTCATCTTCAGCTAACATTACTTAAATATGACATGGAATGACTCAGATCTGGCCTTATTTATTTATTAAAGTGATTTTAAAGATCGTTTCAGAAGCAATAAAGATTAGTGAAACAGACTCATATATTTTGCATGACATGTCAGAAAGTTTGGCTTGAGCTCTGATTTTTAGTCACTTCAGTCTCTTTTGGTCACCTCAGTATTTTTGTAATTAATTTGAAGAGTTGCTGCTACGGTCATCTTCCTTTCCCTTTCTCTTTTTCCTCCCATCTGTATTCACTCTCCTATCTCCACGGCGTGAAATCCAATTAATCAGCTTACTGTAACGGCACATAAAACCAATACTCCTCCTCCCCCCTTTGAAATATCGATTTGAGGAGTTTCTTGTGCTGGCAACGCGGCCTGTAACAATTTCATACACAGAACTAATTGCATGAAACTTAGATATGAACTGACAATTGCCAAAAATGGTCTTATTCACTCTTCCAGTTATTTGTTGTTGTTGTTTATTGAAATATATTAGCATGTATATTGTATTAAGTTACTCACATCAGCTCTCAAACGTGTACACACCCGTTTGAAAATGGAAGGTGTTTGTGAGACCATAATAAATCATTCCAAAACTGACTTTTCAGAAAAATGTACTTATTTCCTGGTCAATTCAACTGAAAAACAAAATATACTATAAGGAAGAAAATAAAAATAATAATAATACTTTGTTGGACCACCTTTTGATTCAACCATGCAGGAGAGTGTGTTTTAGTCTGATGAAGACAAGCTTGAGCCCCGTTTCATCCACATGAATCAACACAAACTTCCCGCCCAGTATTGTTTTAAACATACCAAACCCATAGGGAGCAGTGTTGCGCAAAGATAAAACCCGTCAGCTAATCAGAATGCTTAAAAACAACAACGTCTTCCTGTTAAGAATTAGTAAATGACGACAGCAAGTTAACTTTTAAGTAGCGTGTTAGGATATAAAGTTTGTAAGGCACAGTACAATCTCGATGTGGGGTCATGTCTAAGCAAGTATGTGGATAGATTGTTACGCGCCGGACCCTAAATCTTTGTTTTCCCATACACACACTCAAAACAATTAGGATTTGTTAGAAATAATAGTTTTTTGTGATTTTAAGGGGAATTTTTGTGCGGATTAAAGACCGAAACACCGAAAAGTGCATTTCTTTCCCCAGATATCCGGCTGTTTGCGGACTAGCCTTTAGAAAGCGCACAGATGAATGAAAAATAGATTATCATTTACCTTTAAATCGACCCTTACGTTAAAGAAACGCTTGCACCATTACTTTATCGAGTGTTTCTAGTTCTAATATAAACCCTGCAGTCACATAGGCTATAAAACAATCTTCATGCTTCTATCTGGTGTTTTTTTCTCTCCCAGAGGTATCCAGCAGCAGCTCTCCAGCTACCGGGAGACAGTGATCCGGCAGGCCACGGCGGCGGCGGGCTCAGCCGTTCATCGGGACGACGCGCCAACCTGCGGCATCTGCCACAAGACCAAGTTTGCGGATGGTTGCGGGAACCTGTGCTCGTACTGCCAGACCAAGTTCTGCGCTCGCTGTGGGGGAAGAGTGTCCCTGCGGTCCAATACGGTGAGAGAAGGTTTTGCTTGTGCTGCTTTTATTGTGATCTGAAAATGACCACCATGAAAGTTGACTGAAATTTTCGTTTGCCTTGGAAACATTGCATGCTTTTTCTGTTTCATTCTGATCGCAAATAATTTGTTTAACAAAACCTGTTATGATTTAAGTGGAAGTTAGATTTAGTGGCATCTGGTGGTGAAGCTGCAAATTACAAGCCCCCGTAATAATTATAACTGATGAGGGTCTTGTTAATTTGTAAAGGTACTATGGAGCTCCATAATATGAAGAGCTCATTCTGATATAAAAACAGAAACATTTCACAAATGCACTTATAGAAAGTACACCCTCCTTTAGGGCTCACAGTTACTTACAAGGTCCTGGATTACAGGGTGTATTTATATGTTCACACTTCTTTTCTAATTTGACTTTATTTGTATAAAACATGACAGTGAGGGCTGCACAGCTGGTAGCACTGCTGCCATGACTCAAGAAGGTCCTGGGTTTGATTCCCGGCCCGGGGTCTTTCTGCATGAAGTTTGCTTGTTCTCCCTGTGCATGCATGGGCTCTCTCCGGGTACTCCGGCTTCCTCCCACAGTCCAAAAACATAACTGTTCAGTACATTGGCCTCTCTAAATTCTCCCTAGGTGTGAGTGTGGGTGCACATGGTTGTTTGTTTGTCATGTCTGTGTCTGTGTTGCCCTGCGACAGACTAGCGACCTGTTCAGGGTCCACCCCGCCTCTCACCCGAAACGTTCGCTGGAGATAGGCACCAGCACCCCTCCCAACCCAACTAGGGTGTACAGAAAATCGATGGATGGATATATATATATATTTAAAATGACATTGAATTATAAAAACAAAATGCTAGTATTACACATTGAAAAACAATTTCTATATTTTTATAGTTGTTACACAAATAAAAGGTTAATCTCCTCCTGGTGTTGGCTGCTGCCACTGTTAGGATAAGATATCAAACTTGTTAACTTGTTACTGTAAACTTTGTGTGTATCAACTGATGTTATTTTCAAATAATTAAAATAATGTGGCACACTTAAATACTGCTCTGCAGTTCAAAATCCAAATAATTTTGTCTTTAGATTACTATTCTTGCAAGGTTAAAATCATGTAAGCTAATTACAAATGATGATAATGTTAATAGACATCTTACATATAGAGTAGTTCAAGAATGACAAAAAAATCCGGTATTGACATTTTGGTATGGGGGACCCCAAGTGAAAATCTGCTTAGGGCCCCTGAAAGGCTTCGGCCGGCCCTGACAGTACATGTCTTAGAAATTGAAGATACACACTAGTAGTTTTTTTTATCAGTTGTAAGTTGAAAAAAAACCCATTCTGCCTTGGGATTGTTGAGACGTTTACTCCAGACACGCACCATACATGCACGCACACTCAACAACGGACACAAAGATTCTGCACAAAAGCCTTTTGTTTCATACGGACACTTTCTGTAGAAACGAAACTTAACTTTAGCTCATCGTCTGACCACTAGGTAGTGACGTAACACACCAGCAGACCAGGAGGCGGACTTTAGATAATATAAGCAAGGTGTCTTCCGTGTTTGAGCAGATGCTGTATAGATTCGGGCCTTTACACTTGACATCCACATAAGCCTGTAAGGGTAAGCGTCTCTTCCTTTTTAGCGCTAAATAGAATAAAATAAGTAAACTCTGATTGTTCTGTGTTGGCTGATTTCCTGTTCGTGTGCTCACACGTTTTGGGTCCGTCGAGTTTAAATCACAACGAAATGGTAGCAGAGGATGGTTTCGTGTTGAGATACGAGCAGAGATTGGACGGGCCGTTTAAGGCAACAGCCTGCCGGGACAGTACATGGGTGTTGGGCCCAAATAAACAGGTGAGGAAGCTTTTTCCTTACATATACACCCTTGTACTGTTTCTTTGGGCTGTCTAAATTCCATATATCAGCCGGTGTTCATATTGAGTTGTCTGATTTGTCAGTCGTGTAGTACTGCTTTATTGTTCTGTGTTGACTGATTTCCTGTTGGTGTGCTCACACGTTTTGGGTCCGTCGAGTTTAAATCACAACAGGATATACTGTATATAGAACACAGTACACAGCAAAAAGGTGAACAGGTTCATAAATGCCATTGTTTTGTTTTAGGGGCATTGTAAAGACACACAGCTGTTCACAAAATCAAAATACTGTACATCGGATTGGGCCTCAGGTGTTGGAGCTCAGGTGGAGGTGATGAGCCGTGGCGGTATGTGTGTCACAGTGGTTAAAATATACCACATTCAAGAACTGTGTGTGTTTCTGCATGCCTCCACCCATGTGCGAGCTGTGCATGAATCGGTGTGACCCGAGCTAGGCCTGGTAAAGGTTAATTGGGCATTAGGCTGAGCTTTGGACTGAGGGGGTGGTCTACTACTCTGTCTTGGTCTCCCAGGGGTCCGGAGGTGCCCTATAAGCAACACAGCGGGGTGTGTGCGTATTTGTGTGTGTGTGTTAACAGGAAGCGAGTCTTCTTTTTAAAGAAGTGACGGTCTGTGTCTGGCCTCCTTCCCCACATTACCGGTGTGGCATTTAATGACCTCTCAAAGGCACAAACGCACACATCTAAAAGTACATCCTAATTAGTTGTCGGGAGTGTTCAGCTGTGGGGTTCGGTCAGGTGGAGGAAGCCGCTGCAACCACTGGGAGAGTAAATTTAGCAAACCAACACGCCTACAAGGAAGATAAAACCATAGACAAGGCAAATTAAGCCTCATCATTCTGAATACAGTCACTAAAAAACATTTGACTAATTGATCGTCATTTGATTAATTGATCGTCATTTGACTAATTGATCGTCACCTCTACAAAAGCAGAGAATTTGGTGGTTTATAGCAAGAATCTGTATGTTAGCACAAAGCCAATTAGTGTTATCTATCAATCTGTCAGGGGTCATAAGGTCATTTACAAACTCTTTGAAGTCCCTCATTCTAAATAAATAAACATACTCAGACTGGATGAGGTGTTGCTGTGGTGACAGTGTGCTGATTTCATGGGTGGTACAGTTGGTAGCGCTTCTGTTGGTTGGGTCGTTCCTATCTCCAGAAGTCAAAGGTCGATAGGTGGGGTCCAGGTCACCAATACAGACACATAAAATACAAACAAAATCACACAGACACAAACTCATAGCTAAAGACACTTTACTCAGTTAACTTAATAGTCATTTTTTGGGCTGTGGGAGGAAGTCGGAGTACCTAGAATTTACAGAATGACACCTGGCTGGGATTTGAACCCTTCTTGCTGCAAAGCAGCGATGCCTTTTCACAGTGGAGCGATACTGCTCCAACATTCAGCATGCTTGATTTAAAAAACAACAAAAACAAAGTCTGACCTCTGATATTTATATTCAGCCCTCTCTACTCTGATACCACTAAATGAAAACCATTGTATCTAAATGCTGTCAGAAATAACCGAATTTGGAAGTAATCTATTTCTGTGCGTAAGTTAATTTCAGTATAAATACATCTGGGCACTCTCCCAATCCAGTTTTTATGAAAGAATGGAAAGACAAAAAAAACTTCAGCACTTGGGTGATGGCAGCATTATTCCGTTTGATGCTTCTCATTAGGAGGAACAGGGAAGTTGTTCTTAGGAAGATGGATAAACCCCAACATGGAGCAAACCAGCTATGTTGCAAAAATGACAATAAAATATAGAAGTTTCTGACTGTATCATGACAAAATGTGTATGAATGGTTTCACACGCCACCATATTACGCAGTTCATTTCTGGCAGGGGAAGTAAGAGTTCTCTATGCTTTTATTTCATTCTTACTTACATTTTTTACTCTCTTTCTATTTTTTCTGCATGCCTGACTGACCGGGCTTCAGGAGGACAAAGTGGTGAGTGCTGTTTACCTCATGGCTCTTTGACCTGGAACATATTCACTTGTATATTGTAACCCATGTCCCTTCTTATGCTCATTGCCCTCACTACAAGCCATATACTGTAAATGTATCCTTCCAGAAATATTTGATGGCAATACTTGTTTTGTTGCAAAGTATGCTGGTTCCATGATAGGAGCTCAGAGGGGATTTCCTTTCAAACTTTATCATTATTTGAGTACAGACGAATAAGTTATTGCTATTTTCTAACGCTGTTTGCTAAACTTCAAGTTTGTAAATTAGAGAGACTTTCTAGGAGAATGTGTCTGCATTAAATGTAGCGGTAAGTATAAAATCTGAATGGAGAGAAGGCAGCTCTGTGTTTCAGACTCGATGACCGTTATTGTTGTCTCCTTTCTTGACCAAGATGCTACGTTTCCAGTTCAGCTTTTAAAAGCTGAATCCTTTAGCCTCAGAGCGCTGCTACAAACTTTCTCAGCTTTGACTGTAGTGGCTGCAGAGAGCTCCATGCTCCTGGCTGCAGTCTGTTTGTGTGGACTCTGCTGTTCCAGAGGATTAGGCCGACAGCGCCGTCATCCTCGCTGCAGGGCAGGAGATCCAGGTGGTTCGGGCAGAATGAGGTCTCCTACACGGTTAGCGCTGCTTCATTGATCTGAGACAACGACTCCAATCCGGTGGTTTGCTGTTGCCTCTAATCAATTAACTTCCCTCTTGAGACAGTTTATTTTTTGCAACGAAATCTGACCTTTTGACATTTTAATCATGTTCCTCGCTATTTTCCCTGTGTGAATGCAAAAGGCTAAATGTCACTCATCATTGGCAAACTATTTGTTTTGATGATAACCTGATCCCACAAATCTGAGTAGATTGAGCTGCAGAAATGTCTTTACTATGCTGGAGAGAGATTTATGGAAAGGAAACCCTCTTTCAGTTCTTGGTTTTTAGGTATCAGAACATGATAAGTTTAATCCAGTATTTAAAAGGCTGTACAAGGTTGACCTCTAATGGATGAAAACACACAACAGATCATCACTGTTATTTATTAAAAAATACAGTGTACACCCCTATTGCTGCTAATCAAACAGTCAAGCAATTGTTGCTGCCTATTAATCTGCAAAGGGTTTGTAAAGTAATTTGAAAACAACTTGAAGTCAGTTGCTGTACACAGAAAATATTCAGAAGTGGAAATCATTTGACACAAATGCCGGTCTTCTCAGAAAATCCTAACAAATCTATTCCAAGTTACAGACTATGTACTAAAAATGTCTATAGAACTCGTCCTAGTTAGCATGTTGACTGGTAAAGTTCAGAAAGACTGAACAGGAGAGTCTGTTTTCTCCTAACAATCATGGTTTCTAAGTGAACTACAACATTATGTTGAGAGAGAAGAAAACACAACATGTCAGTACAAAAGAAAACTTACATCAACTATTAAACACTGTGGGGGAAGATTGATGATCTGGGCTTGGATCTTGGCACCTGACAGTCGATCAAGAACTTTTCTGTATAGGAAGTGATTCTTGGGTCAAATGTGAAACCATTTAGCTGACAGCTGGAGATTGACCCAAACTGCAGAAAAATCTACAAGAAAACAGCTAAAATCTAAGATAACAGGCAGCTCTTATTTAATTTTTAATTTTACAAATGATTTTATTAGTTGGTATACTTGTTTGTTTATGTGTATCTTTTCCATTTTGTCTTAATCTGAATATATATTCTTGAGGAAAGTACTTAAATAATTGACCTAAACCTGGAGGAAAAAGAAAACCCCAGATGTGAAAGGTGTATATTTTTCTCACAGCTGCACCCTGGTTAAGCAAGACTCTAAGAAAATGATACATCAGGATTATTTGGATACCGTAGTATCCAAATAACCTGCTCTACCGCTGGGTAGAGCAGTCTACCCAGCGGACATGCTTTTAACACCTTCCTCTACTTCTATACTTGTGTCAGGTTGAGAACCTTCCTTGGCCTTGGCTGCCTGCCCTAAAATGAGCTGCCAAATGGGCACTTTGATGATTCCTGGCCCGGCTTGAACAACATTGCTCTCCAGGATTGCTTTGTTGTGCTGTACATAGCAGTCCCACTCCCTTGCTGAAGCTTGGTACAGCAATCACTGGCTCCAAAAGTGAATAGTTTTGGCAGAACTGGGGCCTTATGTAGCTCTGGCCGCGTAGCAAGACAGCAAAACAGGTTGATTTACTGTTTGACATGGCTTCATTAAATTACTGCAGGAATGATTAATCGTTCCTTGCAGCACTGCTGAAAAGTTGCTCAGGATGCTTTTTTCACTGCAAAAAAAACTAAACTCTCAATGGTAATGAAAAGTGGTGAGAAACTGAGTGAATTTGTGCTAAAAGACTAAAACGAACTCTCACTTAACAGTTCTTTAATTTGAGATGGTACTGACATTAATAAATTCAATTTACTGAATGAAATTGAATGAAATAATTAATCATAAAATGTACTGATGTCACAGAAGCATGGTTGCTAAAACATCTAATCTCTAAATCACGTAGGCTCTCTGCAGCATGAACTGAATTTGACCTGAGCTTAAATTTTTCTGTTAAGGTCTGTATGGGAAGCAGAAAGTACCACTACTAAAAAGTGCTGATTTGGTACATTTGACATGCACGTAATGCGAACGGCTCAAATCTGACACCAGCGATCCATTAAATAGTTAAAAAATAAGTGGAATTGTATTTTATGAAACTACTAGATGGAGAGTTTAAGCAATCATATCAAGTAAGAGATACATTTTCTAAAACATTCGACAGCAGAATAAAATGTCTATTCCGACATTGATATTTTTCAGCAACAAGTTTTCCGTTATCCACTTCTGCTCTGTCAATAAACGCCTACTTTCAAGTATTCCTAGATGTTTAACCCATTCATTTATCACATAGATATTCTTAACTGGACATCATGTTAACATAGTTATATATCCCAACCTTTGCCCCCTGGGGGTCGTTTATGGGGTCAGAGACTCAGTCTGTCATGCTTTCTTCAGCTGGTTCAGAGGAGTGCAGGGCTGGGTGAAAGGATGAGCTTTTAAGTATTTCTGTGGCAAAACTTAGTCTTGAACCATGAGACAAATGAGCAATGAATCCCCAAACATGCTTCTATAGCCTTTATGCTTGTGTAAATGTGTAACTATTGATCAAGGTCCAGAGGGATTAATGGCTTGGTGCCGTTTTGTGTCAGGGTTTTGCACAGCAGAAAGGCTGGGCGATGTGTCATCTGCTGTTAATGCCACACCACTCCATGATTACTATTGATCGGCAGTCTTGCGAGCTGTATCTGTCTTCACGTCCGTCTCTCATTGACTAGCCTTAAGGGTGTCATCTCTCTCTCAGTTGTTGCTGTACACACCCTTTTGAGAACAACACACACACACACACACACAGAAAAACCCCAGTTTGTGTCTATATGCACAGAAAAGAACAGACTGTGGTGCACAGATGGGAGATGTCCACAGTTTTGTTGTCAAATTAAAAATTTTTTTCACTTTAGTCTTATGTTCATCATGCAGTTACAATGTCAGATTAGTAACCGTTACAGTTTTTGCCTTTTTTGTTGGATTTGAAGTTTAGTTTCTTTCAAGTTCTGATTTTCTGTGATTTTTTTATTAGTTTAGGATTTTGCTGTTTTTTTAGAGCTCACTTTTGGTTAGTTAGGTGTCATTCCTATTACATCCTCTCTTAGTTTTTCACATGTAGTTAATGAGTCTCACCTGATCTTTGTCACAGTAGTCACCCTCCTCTGTGTTTATATGCCTGGTTTGTGTTGAATCTTGTCAAATCCTCACCCATTTTCATGTCCCAAAGGTTTGTTTTCCAAGTTTTTTATTATACATTCCGCTAAAGTTTAAGTATAATCTTGTCTCCAATGACCACAAGTAAGAGTTGGACTGTTGATGTCCAAATAAACAGAGAGCTCAACTTTTGCATCAGTTATTTCTTGACATGGACTACACCGTTATTACTGCAGACAATGTTTCTTTTGCTCAATCCTATCATCACTTTTGAAGAAAAAGTGACGATGAAACCAAAACACTGCAATAAGTGAACAAAGAGAGCCTTTCCCTAAATGTCATTATGGTTAACAGCTGGTGACATGTTCTATTTATTAAAAGAAAAAAAATCTGCAAATACAATTATCACTGTCCATAAATAGGTATTTTTTTGAGAATGATAAACAGCATTAAAACGAAGCTGGAGCTGATGACTTGTTTCTGTGTCGGTGAAGAATATGAAACATTACCACAGCGTTAAGTGGTCCAGTTGCTCACTTCAGCTGTAAATATGACTTCTGAGGTTCATATGAAAGCTTTGACATGCAAGCCAATGTGTGCCGCTCTTTGTAAGACCAGTATGTCTTGGGTTACTGTACAAATACTGTCCGCTTGGGACAGCCAAGCAGACTGTATTCCTGCTGAGACGCTTTATTTGTGTGTGAGCTCTCTGTAGTTGAGCCTGTGTTGTTGAGTGTATATATATATGGTGTGTGCTCGTGTGTGCTCTGCTTTGAGCACCGAGCTGCGCTGATATAGTACCTCATTAGCTGCTGTGGGCACTAATCTCCTTTGTGGCAGTTTTTCATCCTTAGTGCAAGATTTATGGATGTTCTCGGTTGCACTTTTCTGCATATCGCTGCTGCCATGCATCATGCTCCCATTGGCGGATGCTACTGTCTGATCCCGCCCCTTTTGAAGTCCCCTTTCATCCTTTGAAACAAGCATTGAATGGTCTCATCTGATAAGTGATAGGTATTTTCTCAGCCTATATAAAAAGAACCACAAACAACCTTACTTAGTTTTCAATCAAACTCTTACAAGAGCTGAGAAGCCACAGAGAACCAGCTTCTACAAGCCGTTTACCGTGCGTTCTGCCATCCTGGTGCAGCAGCTTGTCTTTTATTAGCAGGAAAGGGAGTGAATGGAATGTGGGAGAGGGATCTTGACAGCAGGGAGGGCTATCCTGAAACAAGGAAGGGGAAACACAAAAACTAAATTCTACACGCAGACAGTTTTACAACTAAGGAGTATCTCAGGAAGATCTCCTAAAGAAGATTTAGGGTGTATTCAGACCAACCCAGAATTAGAGTCCTGAATCAGACTCTAATCCATTTGTCTAGGAATTCCGAGTTTTTGGGGAGGTCTGAATGCATATTTGAATTCCAAAATGTACTGAAAAAACAGACTCTGATCCGCCTGAAAACCTAGGTCTCGGTCCGGTTGAAATGGACTCTAAAACGGTAGAAAACCTTTCTGAATGCAACCTGACTAGAGACCATTCCTAAAGTAGGAAATGGACTATAGCGCGGGGCATTCTGGGTAAATACAACCAAAATAAATGCACGTTTCCACCATTAGCGAAAAAAAATGGCCTGTGGTCAGACGTGGAGTGAAGAGGAGGTAAAGGCCACAGATAAAATAGAAATCCTAAAACTCCTCGCAGCTCCATTTTTGTTTACAGAAAAGTACTTGCACTCTTCAGAGGTTTTTGTGTCTGATTCCTTCAGTAGTTCTTGGTGCATTTAGTTTTAGCCGTTTTACTCAGTGCAGTTTGAATGCGAACTACAATTCTGAAAACGTACCAAATGTTGCAATTTTAGTCCCCAATCGAACCGAGTCTACCGGACTATCCGGTCTGAATACACCCTAAGACACCGCCTGCAACAACATGCTCGAGGTTAAGGGAAAGGTTAGTTATGTCTTACACCCAGTTTATCAAGTTCCTTTTCTCCAGTTCATCAAGTTCCTTTTCATTTAAACCTTTAAATGAAAAACAACCTAGTAATATAAACTACTACTGTAAGAGTGATAACAAAATATTATAATTCTAACAATAAGCATCAGTGCTACAAAACCTTTGTGTCTTAATTGCAATGATAGTGGGTCACAGTGCAACTACACAATATCTGATTATTGTGCTTTAAAAGACTGATTTATGCATATTATAGCACGTTAATGTAGACTGTGGTGAACAGGGGAATTTAAATTAGAATTATTAGTGAGAAGTAAGGATTTTGTTTTATTTCAATATTTTAAAAAAAATTTTAACCACAAGAGGATGTAAATATATTTGTGACTCATGTTAATTAAAAAAATAACAGACCAACTTGCAATGTCAAGCCTTGTCCCTAAATGGGTAAAAACTATTAAAATTATTTTCCTCATCTACACTGCAGAGATTCTACAACTACTTTCTGATTAATTGAGTTAATTATCATCTATAGAAAATTCTTAATCAGTTGATTAGTCGATGTGCTAAAAAGGAAAATAAAACAAGACGGTGACATCAAGACTAAGGTTACACACCGAGTCCTGATGGAACATTGGACATTCCACAAAACTGATCCCGATACACGTGTACTATTTATAACGGAAGTGCGTCAGAAGTGACATATTTCAAAAATGTGAGGATTTGCTCTTCCAAACCATTTTCTGATTGACTTGCATTTTCAATACAATCTCAAAGGCAGCAGAGATTTTTAAAAGACATGTTTTTCTAAAGGTGCTTGTCTGATATAAAGGCCTTATTCATTTCATCAAAAGAGAATTAACTAAATCCTAAGTTCTGTTGCTACAAAGTCACAAATGATCTACTTTTCCTAGAAACAAGACAACCAAACAGACTTTATAAAACGACTGCTGGATTATTCATTTGTATCTCAGAAGCGATGGGACAACTGTGCACAGTCATGCTCCTCGACTGATACGTTTACGCAGATGAACATGCACAAACGCATGCGGAAGCAGCGGGAAGTAAACACACACTCAGGGGTTCGGTGTCCTAGTTTCCGTCTGTGGAGAAGCCATTCTCTCTTGCTCACTGTTCTCTCCTTCACTCATAAACTCATCTTGCGGTTTGGGGCGAGAGGGCGCGGGGGGGGTTTGTCCCACTGTGGTCATGTGATGCATTGCTTCTGCTGTTGGAGATGTTATACGTTTGGAAAAAAAGCAGTCATTTGATTTGTGGATGCATGTATCATTGCCCATATGCTTATATTTTTTGACAGCATACTTGTTTTTTTTGTTTATGTGAAGAAGCAGCTTATATGTTTGGGTGAATGTGTGTGTGTGTGGGGCGTGCGTGTGTGTGTGCTTGCTGTCAAGCAGCTCTGTTTCACCATCAGAGTGTGATCTAATTCAAGGATTACCATGAGATTAAGTGAGTCTCTTAAACAAAGGAACAGCTCACTACTCCAAATCTCTGCCTGTTTGTTCAGTCACATCACAAAGCTTTCAATAAGGGTAAAATATATTAGCTCTGGCTTGTGTTGTGTTTCCTACTGGATCAGAAAAACTCTACAAATATTATCACTCAGTGCTTTCTTAGCACCAAAGTTCAATCTTCAACTATAGACTCTTCAGCATTGCGGACATCCAAATCATCCTTTTCTTAATTATTTTTATTTTTAACTATGCATCATATACAGTATCTACCTGGCACTCTGTTGCTCATTTCTGTGTTTTTAGCACCTTCAGTCTTAATTCACATCCCACCTTTTAAAGGTTGTGTTTTGCTCACACTTCCTTCGTCACTGCAGTTTTAGTCACGATAGGATTTTTTGTTGTTGTCAGAATTCAGGACTTGACTGTAGCATCACATCCACAAGGTGACGGTACTTTATCTTTCCCCCAATTTAGATCTCCTCATTCCAGTTTGGAAATAAAAGTGAAAAACTCACTTACATTCCAACATGGAAAAATCTTATGATGCAATATTTCTGTTTAGTCAGCAATTTTGATGGCCAGTTTGGATTGTATCTGCTTGGGAGAAATCTTCAACTTCACAAATTCAATTTTAATTTTGTTTAGTTCTCATTTGAAAAATATAAATTTCCAACATTTAAGCAGAAACAAAAACATTTAAGTTAGATTTCCAGGCAGATCTGCGATAGATTTTTTTCTTTACTCAGAAATTGTAAATAAAGCAAAAAAGTTCTGCTAAAAATCTGGAATAATAACTTTTATTTAACTAGATAATAAACCTCATTATGATCTAACATCTCTTTTTCAAGTGGGACCTGGCAAGATAGTAGTATCGTTTACAAGTATCAGCATTTACATTCAATCAGAGAAATAGATTTGTTTAATTTTACAAAAATAATAAAAACATGACTATCACAATCAGTGATGGTGATAGTCATCACCATCACTGATTGTGATAGTGATGACTATCGCTATCACTATCACAGAGTTAACAAAACTCTTCTTCAGTTTCTTTCTGCAGTGCTTTGAATTAACCAAGTCATTTTCTCTTGTCAATTTAGACTTGCTGAAAGTGAAGATTAACATGTTTCTGTGTGAGATTTATGGTTTTTGTAGCCCAAAACGTGTTGATGAGTAACTTTTGCTCCTTTAAACCACCAAAGCACCAAAGGAATCCAGTTGATTCCTGAAGAATGCCTTCAGTATCCTGCATCCGTAGACTCACACCGCTCTGTCGGCCTGGCTGCCGTCCACCTTGTTGGTCCGGCTGCAGAAAAATCACAGATTGGTGGATGCTTTCACCAAAGCTATAACGTCCCACATAAGGTGGTGTTTTGCTTTCTTTGTTGAGTGTCTCTATGTGTGTGTGTATGCACATGTTTTCGCTCTCTCCCCGGTGGTGCTGGGGTGTTTGGCAGGATAAATATAGCTGCGTTGGTGTAAAGCTGTTTTCTCCTCGGCTTTTGTAGCTTTAATCAAAAGCAATTTGGAGGACGGAGAAATGGAAGGGGAAAGCAGGGGTGAGAAAGGAAGAGAAAGGAGGGATGGAAAGAGGAAGAGATGAGTATTTTATTTTAGCTCTCTTTAAAGAGTCATCGGGGAGTGTTCAGGAGTAATGAGAACCCTGGTGGCTGCAGGAGTGGAACTGATTCTCCCATCCTCAGGCTCAGCTTCTCAGTATCTTTATTTCGCACCCAACCTCACATCCTCAGTCCATCTATACTTCCTCACTGACTCAGAAAGCTGCACAGATCTCTGAGCCTCAATTTTCCATTTTTTTCAATACGTCCAGGTCCACTGAGCAGAACAATCAGATGGTGATGGTGATGCACAGGAAGCAGGCCTTGCAAAACTTGAACAGGATAAAAATGTCCCATGATAAAGTCATGCTTTTTGCACACACAAAACATCATCTGCAAGCTTTACTTTCCAAAACTGTAAAGCTTGGGAAGGAACGACAAAACATTTGGTGGTCACACGACCCAGGCGCCTTTCACTCATTGAGTTGAACGTGACTCCAATGTCTATCAAAATATTGTGGAGCTGAGCCATCTGAAGGCTGGTCCAAACTGAGTCACTAACGATCCCAAAAATACAAGGACAATTGCTATAGAAGGGCTGAAGAAGAAGTAATAATCATTTTTGCAATGGTCAAGTCAAATTCCAGACCTCAATCTGAGTGAACTGATGAGATGGGACCTTCAGAGAGTTTTGCAGAAACAAATCAATGAACTGAAGCAACATCTGAAATAGTGCTGGACAAGAAGTCAATAACAACATATATTGTGATAAATGCATCAATAGATAACACGTCCAATAAAATATTAAATAATTTCACTGAACTCCAATCCAGAACTGAACAGCATTCTGGGGGATGTAGGCAGAGGAGCTACTGAAGCATCCACAAGCAGCTAAGAAAGGTTGGTGGCATCAACTCACGCACTCACGCTTTGGTTACCTAGTAACAACGTGTTGAGTAACATGCGCAGCAGCAGTTTCATGTTTTGCCACCGTGCCTCATAATGACTTAAAACTAAAGAGAATGGTGTGGAGTGAAAGGAGTTTGAGAGGAAATTGTGATTAAAACAGGAACTGTCAAATCGCCGGTTTGGTAGGATTTCAGGTATTTAAAACAAAAGTGAATCAATAATTTTTTATCGACTGATATGAAACCAATATGGTGATATGTTTTTCAGCCATTTCTCAACTAATCTAAAACTTCTCCACAACGACGTGAGAGTCACATAAACTCAAACCTCTGCAGGATGTTGGATTGTGGGGTGGATTTGATTTTCCACACACAGCTTTTCCATTTTTATCATCATCTGTGTTTAATAAACAATAACAGGTCAATACAGAAACCTTGACATTGATCTTACTTTTTACCATGACTGTAACAGGAGTGCTTGTGTTTCTACAGTAGCTGTTTCTGTCATAGATTGTGGACACACAGCAAACATTTCATCTTTTCATCTTCAAATTAGCCATTAAAGTACCATAAGTGCTTCAAAAAATAAATACGAATTTGGACATTCCTCTGCGCTCTGCAGCCAGTGTATAGTTGGTGTGCATATGTGCAATGACAGAATTAGAAAGAGAAATGGAGATATTATTTTGACAGTAATCCTGTTGTCCTTTAATTTAACAGTTGGCTCCATGTTCCTTATTTTGTGGCCAAAGGCAGCCCACAGTGGGAGAGGCAAGCTGCTCTCTGGTACGCTTTCCATCATTTCAATCTTAAAAAGCTTCCATAAAAGCATTTCTTTCCCTAGGATGACTCACTGGCATCACTGCAGATCTTTAGGAAGTGTACTGTTCCATTTCCTGTTTCACAGCAATTGAGGCTTGGCCTCAGATGAGTGTGTAGAAAACTAAATGGCTGTTTTCACTTGCTGCAGTACAACAAAGTTTCAAAAGCACCTTCTTATCTAAAGTTCTCTGTAAGGCCTTGTGCCTTATGTTGCTTTATATGATCTGATTGTCAAATGGCTGACTTCTGTGTTTTGTAGGTGATATGGGTGTGCAATAACTGCAGAAAGCAGCAGGAGATCCTTACCAAGCCAGGCGACTGGTTCACTGGTCCCCCAGGGAAGCCCTCCGGTCTCGGTTCTGCTGTCAGCGAGCCGTCTGTGTGCCAAGTGTCTCTGGATAAACTGAGATCTCGCTCCCAGGCACCCACAGGCTCAACAGGGACAATTCAAGACCGAGCGAGTACGCTGGGGACCGCGCCGGGGACAGACGCTCGGTCACTTAGTGAGCCACCTCGGGACAGGTAAGATAAAGGACCAAACCTGAGAGAGGCTTTCCAATAAAAGTGTCAGAGAGGATTGCATGTTAGGTTTTATGTGTTTGAGTTATGGCTTTTCTCTTAAATTGAACAATAGTTGAAGTGGATGCACAGAAAATATCAATCAAATCTTGTCTGTTGTATTATCTGAAACTGGATTTGGTAAATATCTGGAATAGATTCTGTAGGGAAAGTCAAACAAGATGGGTTTAATTCATCCTCTCTCCCACACATTCTTATGGCTTCCAGTAGATAAAACTTGTCAGGAAGTTTCTCAAATGCGCTTTGCAATCTCCAAACCTCTTTCCTGAGGTTAAGGAAAATGACACTGGTTGCCAGTGACAAATGATCTAAATTTCTGCTATTTATGTGAAATAACTTAGTGATAAAGTAAAAAAGAAAAGTATAGTCATTTTGGTCCTATTTAATAAATGGCCAGTAAATGATGATCTAATCCCAATTTACATACGTAGGTCCATCTGTTCTGCTAGGGCTGGACTATATGGCTGAAAAACGTATTAAAATTTAAATGTTTCATATCAGTTGATATTGATAATAATTGATTAGTTTTTTGTTTTGAATATAGGAAATACAGCTATACTGGTGGGACAATCTTTAGTGTTTTATCCACAGTTTTCACTCCATTCTGTTATTTTTAAATAGCTAAGAGGTATGGCGGCTAAACCTGAAACTACTGCTGCGGTAGTTACTCAACAGGTTGTTGCTAGGTAACCAAAGAGTGAGTGAGTTGCTAGGTAACCATAGCATGCGTGAGTTAGTTGATTTCACCAACCTTGCTAGGCTGGCCATGAGAGTTTAAGCAGCTAAAGCCTCTCCTCTGCCTACATCTCCCAGGATGCTGTGTGGTTCTGGATTGGATTTCAGTCAATATTTTAGATTGAAAGTCAGCATTTTACTTTTTTGTTTGAAATAGACATGTTTTAATATTACAACATTGTGTCTTAGAGGGTTAAATAGTTATCCTAGTAATGATGTTTAGTTTCTTTGGTTAATACAAAATGTCACTTGCTCCTCAGGAGAAATGGACGCGGAGGCAGTGGGACGGGTCGGGGGGAGCGGCGGTCAGGCCATCCGAGGCTGCAGACCCAGGTCTCCATGGACCGGGACCTTCGAGGGGAGCGCAAGGAAGGCTGGCAGCTGTCAAAGGGGCGGTCTCTGGAGCACGACCCTGTGGGAGGAGGCGCCAGCGTTAGAAGGACAGGGGAGGGCGGTTATCAGCAGGTGGGCAACAGCGGGGGTCCCCTTCGACAAGCGGAGCCTTTCCCTTCAGGAGGCAGGGGTCAGGCTGTGCCGGGTCGAGGCACGGGGAGCGCTACAGGCGAGGTCGGGGACACTACTCGACCTGGACAGAGGACGGTGGGCGGGACACCGGCCGTTTCACAGAAAGCCCCTCCTCCTGAACTCAGAGTACCTTCAGTTTCGGGACCTGAAACGGGTCTCAGCCCGGGTGCCGGGGTGAAACGGACCAAGCGAGACAAGGCTGAAAGCATGCTGCGCAATGATTCGCTAAGCTCCGACCAGTCCGAATCTTTGCGGCCGCCTCCGCCACGACCCTACAAGTCCAAACGAGGGCTGGGGTCCGGGGGGAAGAGACAAACTTCTGTCAGCAGTTCGGAGGAGGAAGGTGGAACTACACCAGAGTACAGCAGCTGCGACGACGCTGAGATCGAAAGCATAAGCGAGAGAGGTGAGATGTTAAAATTTCTAAAGTCTCTGTTTAGTCACATGAAATATCTGTCATAACCCATCCTACAAAATACTCTATCTAAAACATAAAGATGGTTCATCGTAATATTTCTGTTTTTGTTGTTTGATGAATTGATAATAATATGGATGAAATTTGTTTAAAAAAATTAAGCAAAAAACCAAAGCCTTCTCATTTTGCCTTTTCAGCAGTTTTACTTTACTCCATTCCTCCCCTTTCATTTTTTGTGAACTGTGTCTACTTTATTAATTGCTGTAACTTGTTCCCTTGAAGAGAGCTTTCACCAATATTCTAACAGTTTGCAACCTGAACAGTCAGGGGAAAATTGTAAACGTGTCTCATTTTCCTTGTTTGCAGATGGTTTGTTGGATGCATGATTGGTTATAATCCGTCTTATAGATACAAACCTGCAGAGTCATCTGTTTAAAATGTTTAGGTGATTGTAGACTTGATATTCCATCCATTAGTGACACAGATATTTGAATTGAGAACATAAAAGAATGGTAATGTATTTTTGTAAACTAATAGACAAATTTCCTTCTGAATTTAAGTTTAGAACATTTAATGAGAATGTGCAGCTTCTGATAAAACCAAAAACCAAAGATTTCTGACCTTGGTGGTGGTGATTTCCATCATCCATTTGTTCGCCCATCCGTCATCTTCCACTTAATCCGGGTTCGAGTCGTGAAGATGTCCTGCTAATTAAAATGACAGGAGAGACCTGATCCTGTGGCAACCATAATGGATCCCCTCGACACCTTGACTCCGTCTGATTTACTTCTTATGATTCTTATTTTATTTTAGTAACGCCTTTCTGCTCACTTTTCCCTCTTCTGTGATTATGAAAAACATACGTGTAAAATACACAAGTCACAGCTGATTCATGAATGCTACAACGTGTTTCTTGACAACAATATGTTTACAAAATTTTCACAACACTGCAACAATTTTCTTTATCAACACCTGAGGCATTTGAATGAGTTTAAGTAGGTCTCTAAAAGTTGGGCTTTATCTGACTGAATTGACAGTTTCTTATGTTTTTCATACTTTTATTCTTAAGGTTTGTTGATTTTGATTTATTTTTTCTATTGGATATTCAGTTGAGACTTTGATTATGCCACACACTCAAGTTAATTTGGCTTACTTCAAAAAGTGCAATTTGCACACTAAAACAATGGCATTTTTGTCAACTTTCACCCAGGGTTTTCCCCATTATGTTTTTTTTCTCTCAACTCAACAGAATGCAAAATGTGTGCATCCAAACTCTAACTCACTCCTGTCATATTTAAACTCTAACTAAACTAAAATATATCTTTAAAAACTTGGAATTAACGACTTTTTAAACCTATAATATCTTTTGGGTTTACATGTTTTAGATGCACCGGATATTTCTTGTTTGAGAGTTAAATCATATGTATACAAAGTGGTGCTGTAGACTCACCCTGTGCCATTGATGAGGCAGAAATCACCACGGCAACCAGCGACTCCGCATTTTCTGAGTTCTTCTAACGTTGGCACTCAGCAGCTTCTTCATTCATTTATTAATTCAGTATGATTGCCACCAACCAATCAGAACATATTAATTCAGAATAAGGCGACAGGCTCTGCAAAATGTTATATTTCCTGTCGAAAAAAGGTGTTCAAAGGAATCTTTCAAAATAAAGTTCAAAATAACATGCTTGCCCTGCTGAAGGTTGTTTATTTTTTCCACAAAAAATCATTTTAGGCTTGAGAAAAGTATGAATTAATTCAAATTTTCAGAACAAAACAAACAGATGCCTTTCATTATTTGTGTATTATTGTTGCTTTGAGAATTTAAGAATTTCTTTTACCAGCATTTTGTGAATATAGGCTTTTTGTCAAATTTACACTCTGTGTGGTATTATTGTAGAAAGTGCATGTTAGCACATGAATCATTTCCTGATTATTTGTCATGTTAAATTGTTCTCATCCTAGCCCAGAGGAGGCGCGGTCTAACATTATGAGCAGTATGGCCATCGGGTGGCTGTTTGGCCTCCATAAATCCCAGGGTTGACCCCATGTGGCCCCATGTCGTTCCACATAACCAGCTGTACATCTGCTTGCTTTAAAACACACTATCTAACCTTGCTCGGTTCAGCTGGGTCATGTCACTGTCCTACCAACTGCTAAAAGCCACTGGGGCTGCTTGCTATGTGTTTCTATGAAAAACAGCTCAAATCATAGACAAAGAAGAAGCTGAATTTAGTTTATACGCACTAAACCGTAGAGTGTATTTATTAAGACAAGATGTGTCTCTTTTTTTAATATTTAAAAATTACATCATCAGACAGACCAAAATATAAAGTTATGTGGAAATTTTTTATTTTAGTGACCAAAATAACATTATTACAAACTAACAAAATTAGGCAATAGAAATTGGAATTAATTTCTATTTAAAATTTTAAATATATGAAACTTTAGCAAAAAAAAAAAAAAAGGTCAGTGTCTGGTGGAATTTTGGTTAAATCGAGCATTCAGTGAAGTTACTCACAGCGAGTAAAGTATGTTACTACTAAATACTAAATAAAATTACTCAAGTAAAAATAAAAATACTCCTAGAAATATTAATAAATAGAAAAAGTTACTCAAGTTTATCCTACTCCTAGTTATTACATTTATTTGTCTACATAAAACATTGTCAACCTTTTTCCAAACCATAATTTGATGACGAAAACTTCACTTCATGCAGTTCTCCTGCTGTCTGACTGTAAATCATTTAGTCAGTATAGTTACCAGTTTTATGTTTGAATAATCGGAGTAACAGCTTTAGACTTTCTCGGGTTCATTGACTAGAGAATGAACCAGAGAATTATCTGGTCTTGTTTTTCTATTCATAGTGACTCAAAATGTCTTACTGTTTTTTATGCATTCTAATCTCATCTCAGACGTAAATATTAAATAAACTTGTCCTTCTCTGTCAGCAGATGCCATGGCTAGGAGCTGCTAGCTTGAGCTAACTCCTATGTCTTCGGTGTGTGAAATCGTGTTTTTTTTTTTTTTGTTGCAGGAGACTGGGAGTGCAATCCACATGACCCCACAGGGTGGCATGTAAGTCACTTCTAGTTTTTCCTTTTATGATAGTTTTTACGTCAACACAATGCTGTTCAGGATTTAAATTTGGGAGCGTTAACTCATCAGGTCATCAGAGGTGCAGGTTAAGTTTGGACTTTTAATAGTTTATTTGAACTGTTCTGTTTTCAGGATGTAATGAAGATACAACAACTTCAATCATTTTAAAAAAATATTAACTGGGGACACAATCCCCTATCCACACAGGGTAACAAAGTGTTGACACATCTGGATAATTTATAATTAGGCACAACTGTTTGAACAAATTCATCTGCAGCTGCAGCTTTTGGATAAGGCTCCAAAAGACTTTTCCAACCTATGTGAATCTTCAGGTCTTATTAGATCTTCTCTGGGTTCTTTAAACTTTTTTTGATTGAGTTTTGGCCAATCCAATAATCTTTTTTTTTTTTTTGCAAAGAGAGATCTGCAATAATGATAACATCTAAGAAGTCAATGACCTTTGGTTTTGAGACATGTCAAGAAAATCCATGTTGCATACTCTTTTACCAAAAGAGTTGGAGTGATATCAACTGAAATCTTGTTTGCTGAACCAGGGAAATTACTAAAATATGCAGGGCAGTGTGCCTTTAAAACACTGAATTAAACTAAAGCTAGCTTGCTGTAGCACATCTTAAAAGCTTTATTTCCATCTCTGTTATAGTCTAGCTTTTTTAAATGATCTTGCAGGTTCCACTAGATTTATGTTGCCAGATGTTTATTATTATCAAAGACTGCCGTCTAAGGTGTGCCGTCTCCATCCTGCAGCATCCTGTAACCTGGCAGCCATCCAAAGAGGGAGACCATCTAATTGGACGAATCACCCTCAGCAAGAGAAGTGCTACCATGCCTAAGGAGGCTGGGGCTTTGCTCGGGCTAAAGGTCAGAGGCTGTCTGCGCAACATGCGGTTGGGAGTTCGGGCTTGAATAACAGCTCCTCGGTGTGTTTTAACCTCTCCAGGTGGTAGGAGGGAGGGTCACTGAGTCAGGGAGATTAGGTGCCTTCATCACCAAAGTCAAGAAGGGCAGCCTGGCCGACGTTGTGGGACATCTCCGAGCAGGTAGATGCCAAACCTTCTCCGCTGTCCTGATTCAACTGTTACGATCTCATAAAAGAAGTTGTATAACCTCCCAGTTTCTTCACACACATGCACACACACAGTTGGCGCTCCTACCTGACACAAAAATAATTTGAACTATAGTTATGATGAGCAATCACGTGGGCATTGACACCTGATTTCAGGGGATGAAGTTTTGCAGTGGAACGGGAAGCTGTTGCCAGGGGCGACCATGAAGGAAGTTTATAACATCATCCTGGAGTCTCAAGCCGAACCTCAGGTGGAGCTGGTGGTGTCCAGGCCTATTGGGTGAGTCTGGAGAGAAACACAAAAACTGCTGACACTAGTTAACATTAGTCTGTGGAGTCAAGACCAAAGTTAATATTTTGAAGCCTCTATCATATAACAGAGAGCAGTTAAAACATTTTTCATCAAGTTTTAAATGCTTTTGTTTTATTAGTCGTCTTTGGTGTTGCGAAGTAGCTATGGCTATAAACAGGCATCAAATTGTCTTGATATATGTTTCTTCTGTCTTTCCCATCAAATAAGCAATAAAAAAAAATCAAAGCCAAAAATATTTAGTTTTGTTGCTACTCTAAACCGCTCTTGACATTCTGGATATCAACGCCTTGGTCAAATCCAGTGTTGTATAGTAACGAAGTAAAAATACTTCACTACTTTACTTAAGTATATTTTGGAGTACTTCATACTTTCCTCGAGTATGAAAATTTTTGATGACTTTCACTTTTACTTCACTACATTTCCGAACTTAATTGCGTACTTTTACTCCGATACATTTTCAATGTGTGGTTTAGTTACTCGTTACAAAAAAGCGAGAGAGAGAAACAAAGTGTTTTGACCCACCTACTGATTAGCAAGTAGGCTACCGAACAAAGTCCGTAGCCTGCTTGCCTGGGCTTGTTCATCACCTCCAATAGGATACACCTGTTTCGCTTCTCCCATTGTTGGGGAAATCAGAAATCAGAACACCGTACAGCGGGTGTGAGGGAGGGACGAACACAGAAGAGTGCTGCCCGCACTGACGCGGCTCAGGGATTACGTGACACGCAGCGCCGTGCCCTATAATGCACTGTAAGCTATGTAATGTGTTTGAGGCAGTTGACCAAAATCCCGGACAATTTTTAAATTCCCCCCGGACATCTTTTTAGGTCTGAAAAGTAGGACATGTCCGGGAAAAAGAGGACGTCTGGTCACCCTAGTTCAATGGGGGACAGAAGCCATAGCGATAGCAATTTAGACTAAATTTAACGAATATAGGAAAGGCATGCAAGTTCAAAACCACAAACCATTAACATGTGCTACTCTTTAAAACTGGAACAATTTATTAGCAGGTTTAATTTTGTCTGCACTTGGTTGGGTACATTATTTTAAGTTTATTTGACAAGTTTACCAAAATATAAGAAATGTCATTCACACTTGCCTTGTTTTACTTTTTACTTGTACTTTTCATTACATTACTTGAGTACATCCATTTTTACAGTAATTTCCATACTTAAGTACAAGACGTTTCAGATACTTTAAGACTTTTACTCAAGTAACATTTCAGTCAGTGACTTCGACTTTTACCAAAGTCGTATTTTGGAGAGGTACTTGTACTTTTACTTGACTCTGAGATTTCAGTACTTTATACAACACTGGTCAAATCTTTCTTTTTTCTTCTGGCAATAATTGGAGGAGCTGATCAGTTTTTTTTTCCTGTTTATCCAACTTAATTTTGTGAATTCTGGAGATTCTTGGATGGTTCCAAATTTCAATTTTCGGATGTTTGAATGATTGATCACTTTGATTTTATCTTGGGGACTTGGTGCGCCTTCATGGTTGAGGATCTGCATCAACTGTTTTTATCTTAAATGCATACTTGTACTTTACAAAGATACATTTAATATTTGGAGTCCTGTGACTAAAAGTATGTGAAAGTGCTGCATGGATGTAAATACTTGACTGCTGTATTTATCTTCTTAAATATGTAAAATGAACACCTGAATTAAATGGACTTCATCGCTGATTACTTTGCATTTGAGAAAATAGTTGATAAATTGTAGTTTAATTGTTTGAGCAAAATGAAATTTTGCCACTTGAAGATACTTATACTCTTGAAAACTAAGAAGTTTTATTTTACATTTAGGCATAAAATCATCTTCTACCTAATCAAATGCATTTTGATTACGTAGAAGTTGACTTTCAAATCCCTAGTGGAGTACATAAGGATTTGGATTATCAGAATATATGCTCTGAAACCAAAGAAATCTCCCACAGAAACATAAATGAAGGTTAGTTTTCATAAATGCTTATGTTGTTTAGGTTGTTTACACAACATACCACGTTTTTCCCACTGACTTAGATTTAACCTAATATGCTAGCAGAAGAAAAATATTTGAAATTTTGAATCTAATACTTTCTTTCCAAACACTCACGAAGGGTTTATAGAAAATATCAGTAAGTAATTTTGTTTTTTAAGGAATCTTTAATCCTCTCACTGAAACTATTTTGGCTTTACAGGTGCCATTTTGTATCTCCTAATGAACTATTCTGAATATTGTCTAGCACTTATGAAATTGTGAGCCTTTGTCAGAATATTTGTGTGCAGCATTAAGTAAAATAGATAAAATGTTCTCGGTCAAGTTCACTTCATGAGATCCAAAATGGCCACCGGGAACATTCATCATTTTAGCCATGCTTTTGCAAGATTTCAGGTTGCCTGTGCAGAAAAGTCAGATCCTGCACCTACAACATCTCTGTGACTGGTGAGCTCTGCTGGAGCATTAGGAGTCATAAAGCAAGCTTTTTTTTAATTATTATTATATTTGAGTTATTTTGTATTTTGGTTTTGGAATGAACTCAGAAGCAGCTCATGGTTCATGAAACACTTATCAGTTTAATATTTGAAATTATTTTAATTGGCAGTAGTAGTTTTGTCCTGCGGTTACACAATGATTTGTCATTGATCTATGCTTTGTTTTTTATAGAGGTGTGGTTTACCATGTTGTGGGTGTTCATACACATATTGTTTCTTTATCTTATATTTTCTGTAAATATATATATTTATACTTAATGTGTGTACTCTGTGAGTGAGTGAAGCCGAAGTCAAGTTACTTGTTTGTGCGCAGAATCTTAGGTAATAAAGTTGATTCTGATTTCCTTAATTTTTTCAATAGAATCAGAAAAACAATAGAAAACCTGATTTTTACTTGTTTATGTCTCATATATTCACTGTTTTTAGGTTTTCTGGCTATAAAATATGATAAAATTCACACTAAACCTTAGATTAAAAAAAATAAAAAAACACCATTCCAGACTTGGGGTGTGTCAAAAACACACCCCTACTACTAATGTTAAACATGGTAGTGGAAGGCTAATGGTTTAGACACAAGACTGAAACACCTTCATATCAGAATTTCTATCATGAATCTACCTGATTTAATATTTTAAACTCAGATGTGCAGCAACAACTTAGCCAATATCTTCAATTACTGCTAAAAGGCAGTGATCCCAAGCACAGCTGCAAATCTGCAAAATAATACCTAAAAAATATGAATGGATCTTTTGTAAAGACTCAGAGGCCAAAATCAATTTGATCGAACTGCCCATTTATGCAATGGTGGTTTATAGTTCTACTGAAAGTTGGATGAATTGAGATTCTTCGACATGTTTCTGTATTTTAACCAATTGCATGATAAAATCTTGTTTTCTGAGGCTCATTAAAGTCCAAATTGTTGTTTTTCATGCTTCATATGTCAAAACTTTGGAAAAAGAGGCTCTATTAATCCAACAGCCTCATATCTAACCCTTTTTAAAAAATTGAATCTAACAATCAATCAGTTGACACTGATAAGTGCTTCACGGCTTGCTGGTTTTCCTTTTGGGTGCAGTAAATACTGATGTTTCCCATGGGTAATGGAAGAGGGGACAGAAGACGCCATTGACAGAATGGAGCTGCTGGTTTTAGTCCAGTCCTGTTTCAGCTCCCGTCATGGCCTCCAGAAATATGCAGTCACAACAGGAGCATGCCTCACATCTTCCCCTCTGCTTCTTCATGATACTTTCCATCTGAGCATCGCAAAAATTCAATTACAGTGCAGCTATTTTTTTTTTAAATGCCTGCATGCACTTTTTGTCAGTTTCATTTCTGACGTACTTTGAACTGTTTAGGGGAGGCAAAATGTGAGTGACAGGTGTTTTGCTTTCAACTCTTTTTCAGTGATATCCCAAGAATCCCCGACACGTCCCACCCTCCATTAGAATCCAGTAAGTATCCGCTTTAACATGCTTCTCTCTTCCTTCTAATCTTTCTATTAATTTAACTAACTTTCAACTTTTAATGTAATGTTTACCTCATTATGTCTTTAAAACTCATAAAGTAATGAGACAAAGGTTCTTTTATGAAATAATTGAGAGATATTTCACTACTTTAAAGATTTCTTTGATATATTTTTTTCATTAACTTTGTTCAAAATAAAAGTCAGTATAGATCTGAATAATTTGTCCTGATCTGAACAAAAATAAAGACATGAAATGGTAAACACTCACCTGGTGTAAAGCTGTTCTAGTACCAGATGCAGGGTTACAAAACACATGAATTATTTCCATATTACTGCCGTAAGTCACCACTGTAGACTTAGATCTCTGGAAAAAAGTTTAACTTTTTAGCACTATTTGATAAGAAGCAGGTGGGATTTCAGTCTCTTCTGTGTCATTGTTGCACTGTTTTGGTGTGGAGAGCTTTGGATATTATCTGTTTGAACTTGACACAAAGTAATATAAAAAATCTGTAGAATTTGGGTGGTGATCATCTTTCATGCATATTTCCTCTGACAGCAGTGACAACTCAGGAATCAGTTGTTCTTGTGTATTTATTCATTTAACCTGTACTGTGGTATAAAACACACCAAACAACAAGCCTGCTGGAAATAAAGTAAAACAGATTCAATATCATTCATCATCATAAAAGGCTAAGCTCTATTGTCCCTCTGGCACAGCTATTGCTAATAATACAAGTTTTTTTTTTTTTTTACTCTCATCTGTCCGTACTTTTTGTGCCTCCTCTTAAATACAGCTGCTCTTCCTCTCCTTGGATTACAAACATTTAATTTCCTTTCCTAGCAGGTTCCAGTTCTTTTGAGTCCCAGAAGATGGAGAGACCATCTTTAAATGTCCTGTCTCCCTCCAGTCCTGGGATGCTCCGAGATGCTCCTCAGCTGATGCCAGGGCAGCTATCGGTGAGTGTGTGTGCTGCGACTGTCCCGGGCTGCTTTGGAGTTCTGACGTGAACTTCTGTGTATGCGCATTTCTCATCCAGGTGAAGCTGTGGTACGACAAAGTAGGTCACCAGCTAATAGTCAACGTGCTGCAGGCTGCGGAGCTTCCTCTTCGTCCCGACGGACGCCCCAGGAGTTCTTATGTAAAGATGTACTTCCTCCCTGACCGCAGGTAGGCCAGCCAACCGTCTCAAAGGACCTACATTGTTAAAATTACTTACTTATAGCATACTTCTCATGTTTCTGAAGTCTCCTTTTGATGCTTTCAGGCTGATAGTGCATATAAACTGGTTAAAGTTTTATTTTTAGCTTGGAGGATATGCAGCAGATGTTCTCTGAAACTGAGAGTTTTGTTTTGTGCAGTGACAAAAGCAAACGAAGGACGAAAACAATGAAGAAGACCTGCGAGCCCAAGTGGAACCAGACCTTCGCCTACACCCACGTCCATCGCAGGGATTTCCGCAACCACATGCTGGAGCTGACGGTGTGGGACCAACCCAGGTCACCTGAGGAGGACAGCACCTTTATGGGAGAGGTAGCTTAAAGACATTACTACAGAACATTATTACTAACTCTGCAACTCCATTTAGAGATAGAAGGTAAATTATTTCATTAATAAGTTGGGCTTTGCTACATATACACTAATTTTCTTTATGGCTCTTTTTAGAAAAAAGGACATTTTACCGTCATTTTTATTTTGGAATACAAGAAAATCATTTGATCTTCACCAGGTGGTAGATGTCTTTAATTTTAATCTCATGTGTGTAAAAACATACAACAGCCTCCAAATTATTGCTGAAAATTTATTTTGAGCTGCAGTAACCACAAAAGGTTGCCTCTTGCCTCGGTCATGATGGCCCACTACACTTTACAGAATGGTTTTACATCATAGTTTTGCAAACATCTGCTTCTGTACAGCTCTCTAAAAGCCCCAGCACACCATTTAAATCAGCTTGAAGTCTGGACTTTAACTCAGCCCTTGAAACATTTTGATTCTGTACTTTTTTGCAGATTTGTTGCTGTTTTTGGGGTAATTGGGCTAAACTTCGACTGCCTGACCAATTCGCTGTCATTTGACTGTTTAGTATAAGGACGAGTTCATGGTCTATAGGTGTCGGTAGATGTAAGGAGTCCAGGTTCTGCAGTAAATCTTACACTGTGCTTAGCAATTGGTATGTGGGGTTTTGTGCCTACCGTATTTTCCAGACTATAGAGCGCATCTCATTATAAGCCGCACCCAAAAAGGTTTTTAAAGAAACTGGAAACGTACATATATAAGCCGCTGATATCTCCGCCACTCTTGATTTTCAACCAAATCTGCTATTAAGGACGCTGCCCTCAGACTCCAACACCGAACCATGGGTTTGTTCGCGCCGAGTTTACGTGCAGCAGCTATTGATCTGTACTGCCAAATCGATAGCCTTCAACTTAAAAGCGGCATCATATGAACATCTTTGTGTTGTTTCCATGATGACGGGGTATGAGTTTGAAAACATTTCTCCCTCGTGCCTACTGCTAGCATGTGCTTGTTCTAAATGAAAATTAGCACTTTCTTCTTTGATTTTCAGTTTTGACTTCCAATGATTCACTTCCTGCTAAAGAGCCCCCTGGCGGTTGAATAAGAATCGTGGGGAAAAAAGCGTGGGAAAAAGTAGTGGCTTATAGTCCGAAAAATATGGTTTATATGTTTGTTTTCCTCCAGATGAGAACCAAAATGCATGCGGTTCATTCAGATACAACTTTGTGAACCACAGTCATGCTGTCAGTTTTAAATTAGTGAAAAGTCTGCAGGATGACGAATTTTAGTTTCTTTGGGCCTTACATGTCTTCCCAGATTGATGGGCAGCAACAGTTGCTTGTCTAATTTCTAGTTTCCTCCTTGGCCTGGTGTTTGGAAATCTCTAGAGTAAAACCAAAACTCCTGCTTTTATGGAGCTAATGATCAAACATAGAGTTTATTTTTCAGCTACTTTTCTTTTTGAATCTTATGAAACAAGGAGAGAGGAATCTGTTTGATGTTTTTCTATACTTGATGTTGGACTTAATCGTTTGGTAAAGTCCAGATTCTGACATGTATGTCAACATGTGAAGGCTTTGGTCAAATTAACGAACAGGATCACTGAAGAGCTAATGTGTGTTTCCATGACAACCTGAGCAGATCTTGATTGAGCTGGAGACGGCCTTACTTGACGACAAGCCTCACTGGTATCCCCTCCAAACCCACGACGTCTCATCGATCCCACTCCCCCGGCCGTCCCCCTTCCTGCCCCGACGACACACAGACGCACCTGGCAAGAAGCTGCAGCGTAAGTCTGAGCCTGCCAAACTCTTCACATGTACAAATAACGCTCATATTTCCCACCTGAGTGTGTGTGTGAACGTGCATGTTTATTAATGTTGTTAAGCAAAGTGTAAATGTCTCTGTGTTATTGTCTGTTTTTATCAGCCTTCCTTGATACTTTCTTTCTACCAGGAAAACGTGCATCTGTATGTCTGTAGCGCATTTACATATCTCTGTGTGCATGTGTGTGTATTTATGACTGTTTAGGTTCTCAGCGTGTAACAGAGCCTGAGTTTGATGAGCATACAGCAGTAGTCTCTAAAGGTGGGTGGGGACCCTTTCTTGTGGTTATATGCACTTCCCCCCAGAGCTTTTGGTTTTTATTTTTTATTTGTTTACATTTAGGGTTGTCTTGGCTGCAAAGTAAAATTTTGGAAAGCAATAATATCACAAATAAGTGGAAAACCAAGTCAGTATGTGGCATGCAGATGGATTCCTACGAAAGACTGACTGATAAAAGTCAATTATAGCAGATTAAACAAAATATTAGTTTAAGGGTGTGCACACCCAACTTGCTGCTTTTTTAAAAAAGATTTTGACCTTCAGACGGATTTCTTTATTTTTCAGTTAAATTTGTGTGACATTAAAGTTGGAAAGTTTTTGAAGTGATTTATCATGGTCTTGTTTTTTTTTTTAAATCACACAAACATTTTTCAGTTTTTCAGGGGTTTTCCACGACTTTTCTATGAAAACTTTAATTTTAACGTAGGATAAATCCTTACTTTCTTCAAAATCCTTAAGGATACTGATCAGATCACTTAATTGTCTGCGATTGCAATTAATTTAAAGACTTTTTACCTATTTAAAATTCATGGAGTCTATCTATGTTTGGTATGAAAACTTTTCATATCATTGGACACATGTGCCTAATCCTGTTGTGCCCAGCAGCAGACGGGCGTGGTAGAGAGAGACAACGGGAGCCCTCGTCTACCCTGGAGGTTCCTAATCAGCAGCGAACGCCTTCCCATCACATCCGCTCCCGCTCCGTTTCCCCGCACCGCGAGGAGCAGGGGCGCACCATCCGCTCCCGAGCCCCCAACGTGCCCACCCAGAGGTCAGAACCCCGGACAAGGCTTTGCATTTCCATGTTCTCACTAGTATCTCACACGTTGCCCTATGGTCAGTGGTCACTTTTAATACGACAAAGCCACAACTAATGAAGAAGAGATGGGATTTTGTCGGAAGCCAGGAAGTGGAGTCCATCTGCTAATGAAATGACAGCGTGATGCAGAACATGCAGTGCTGCCAGCTCTGCTTTTACAGGCTGAGCCAAATGAGGCTCGCAGAGCGGCTGCTGCAGCCCAGGCTGACCACCAGCCTGACCGAGGTCCGTCTGTCTTTCAGGAGTTTGGACGACGAGCTTCCTCACTCTCGCCGCTCCCGTTCTCCAAACCGCTACGGCGACAACTCCAGAGGCCGCCGTCAGGGGGAAGAGTACCTGGATGACAGGTTCGTGTAAATGTGTGAACACTCTGACCCCGACATAAAGTATTCATGCTTCTTTATGTCTCACATTTTGCCACGTTGCATCCACAAACTAATCAGGATTTTATTACAATAAGCACACAAAGTAATGCTTATGTGTTTAGAAAAAGACAAAAAGATCCGTATTTTTCACAAACAAAAATCTGAAAACTTTCATATGCATTTGTATTCCACCCCCCAGAGAAATGACTTTAAAGTCAAAACGTGAACCTCTCAAGTCTTTTGCAGGTTCTGACCAATTTTCTTTCAGGATTACTGTTTATTTAGCTCCATCAACTCTGACTAGCTTCCCTGTACCTGCTGAGGAAAAGCATTCCCAAAGTATGATGCTGCCACTGCCATATTTTACTGTGGAGATGGTGTGTTGTTAATGCTGTATTGCTAGTCTTGAAAGAGGAAAAGGGACTGAATACAAATCCACAGCAGACTTTTCAGATAACTATTTGCAAAAAACAAAAGGAAAAAAAAAGGAAAACCATGAATCCACAATTACTAAATACTTGATGATCCATTGCATACAATTCCATAAAAATACATAGAAATTTGTGGTTAAAATGGGGCAAAATCCTTCCAAGGCACTATAGTTAGACTAAATGAAGCCACTGGGGTGCTCGGTTATTTGTTTTTTCAAATAAGTTTTATTTTTTGGCTGATGATTGTGAGTCTGCAGGTGTGTAGGTGTGAATGTGGTTTTGTTTAAAAAAAAGTGGCCCTGTTTTTTTGCCTGCTGTCTTTATTTCCTGAGTGTTTTGGTGCTGTAGCTGTAAAGTGATTGCAAGGTTTTGCGATTTATCTAAAGACATAAAAAACCCGCTGTCGCTAATGGAGATTTGTGCCATTTGTGAATGTGTTTGAACAAAGTAAGCAACAGTTTCACTGTCCTGTTCACATCCTTTTCTTCCTCTGCTTTTCTGGTTTGTTGACTGTTGTTAATTTCCTCATGTATCATCCATCCCCATGGTAACCACAGTGAGGTCATCTTGATCCACCAGTCAATGCGAGGCAAAAGTGCTGAGTGCCTGCACACGAGGTAAACTGGCCAATCCTGACCTGTTGTTGGCATATAGGTTCCAGATGAGCTGCATTCTCATGTGCTTTGTGTTTTGTCTCTTTAAAAAAGTTTAAAGTTGTAATGCTGCGTTAAATTTAACAAAAGATTGTGCTTGACAGGTTTGCAAAAAATGCCCATTTGCACATATTTTCCTAGCAATAACATTTTGACACATAGACAGATAAATAATGCTTGCTTAGAATTGGTTTGACAGTTATATATATCAATGTATATGTCTGATTAAATGCCCAATTTAAATCAGATCTATGAAAACATACTAATGGCTTCTTAAAAAAAACGCACATCCAGACCCATAATTATTAGAGGGAATCCCCGGGATGTTTAACTGTTCTTCTGCTTCAAGTCCACAAGGGGGCACCAAAGCTTTTTGATTGTATTTTTACAAGACCACATTGAGGGTGAAGCATTGGGTGATTACTGGCCAGATTAGACTCTTGTTTTGCATTCAATTCCCTGTTTAATCAACAAAAACATTGTTGCTGATAGATACTCTGCAGTGATCTTATATTAGTTTTTGAGCATAAAGACAGAAAGGTAAGTTTATTTCTTGAGAACTCATCTGTGTTTTTTTCTGAAGGTATATGAGGAAGCTTAAAGACTTTACGCATACACAGATGTGTTTGATGGAGATGCGTGTCTGACAGGTTCAGACATGTATGCTGCTTTTGATTTGCTTACTCCGACTTTGCCAGTGATTTTTCTTCATCTTTAGAGACATGCTGGGTATTTTACAGCATGTACAGAAATGCCTTATTTCTGAGATAAACCTTGCTTTGGGGAAAATAAGTCTTGTGCACGTAAACTTTTTTTTCCACTGATTTCACCTGACATTCACTCCAGATATCTGTGGGAACTTAGTTATTTTTCTCAATACGAAGAGATAAAAACAAATATTGTTCGTGTTATAAAATGAAACTAGACGGGCTTGAAAGTTGAGGAAAATAGCTTAAATCTGCCAGTATTTAGAAACCTAAAGACAAAGCCAAGGAAACTGGTATTAGAGAAAGAAAATAAACAAACATAACTTACTCAATGGGCTAGTTGTTTTTTAGTTCTATCTATATATGTGCTACTTGTGTTCCTACAGACATCTGGTGTGAATTTTTATATCAATAGGCCCAACAGAAATATTAAAAAAAAACTTTTACTTGTAGAGTACTTACCTTTCCTTGCTGTAAAACATTTTACTCTGCATCAGTTGTGTCATATGCAATACAAAACACTTTTTTAATGTTTCACCTGTCAACTGTCTCACCTTTTACACT
Organism: Xiphophorus hellerii; assembly: GCF_003331165.1. Classification (NCBI taxonomy): domain Eukaryota; kingdom Metazoa; phylum Chordata; class Actinopteri; order Cyprinodontiformes; family Poeciliidae; genus Xiphophorus; species Xiphophorus hellerii. The sequence continues at coordinate 7,206,505 of NC_045693.1, forward strand.
CTTTCCTCCATTGCATATTTTAATCTGTTGCATGCATGCTCACATTAGAAAATCTGTTAGATTCAGTAATTTATTAATTTGAGGTGACGCTTTTGTTCAATGGTATCTTCAAACAGACTCGCAGGTAGGTCGATCCAGTGCTGGTCTTTGTACTTTAAATGAACAAGACCAATAAATAATGATAATTTCCAATTTCCCATGTACCAAGTTAACTTTAGATATTCCACAAATCTCATTTAGCTATAAAGCAAAAAGTCCATCACAACAGTATCAGAAACTAGTAAAACAATGTAGAGAACAGTTATTTATTGTTTTTACAAGCTGTTGAGTTGGGATTCTTAGGTTTTCCCTTTTGAATGCATTTTCTATAAAATATAGATTACTGGGCTAGCTTGGACATTTAGAATATGTAAATATCAGGATCATAGAAAATCTTGGCTTGTCCCAAACTTTATGTGGCATACTGAGTTGAATAGATATTTATAAAGTAACTGTAAAAATCACAAATGGTCAACACTGAAATCTGGTGAATTGGCTCTACTTGTGTAATTTAAACCCAAACTTTGCATTAGAAGTTCTCTTAACAGAATGTTTTTTCTTGTAAGACCATTCTGACTAGCTGTTCCAGTTAAACTTAATTTGTACACTTGGTGAGTAGCTGTTTATCTGATGATTTCACTGAAACTGCGTCATATCCTTGCACCTCATTGCATTTGTGCGTCTTTGTAAAATGGGCAACTCCTACCTACCCAGAGTAGGAGGAGCCAGAAGGCTGTGTATAAACTTTGGCGTGAGTATCTCCACAGCCACCTTGGTACAGTAGAATAGTTTGCATGTTTTGCTACTAGTTTTTCGCTTCATGCATGACAAAAGCTGAGCTGCAATAAAACCAAAGGTGGTCTGAGCAATATGGTGCTCCATCTTGAGCTTCTTTAAAAATTTGGTAAGACACAAACGTAATAATTATCACGACAAGTGACATTTTTCCCAGCTTTACTTCATCAGAATTTAGGCACGCTCCCATCCTTATCCCTTCCAGTCACTCTTTAGCTTTAACATTTTGGAATGTAACCAAACTTTCTTTGAAAAACCTTTTTCTGTTTGTCCATTGTTTCTCTTTCTGTTTGTTTCTGTCCTGTCCTTTTGTATCCTCTTCCTTTCTCCTTCTCTTCTTCCATTGGATGGCATGTTTTGCTGTGGTGCATCTAGTGATCTCCAGCCATCTCTGGACAGGGTTAAGAGTGCTAGCGCCAACTGTCTCACTCCAGACAATCATGCCCCCTCACCAGAGACTGAAAGGTACCAGCCTCTGCTCCCACCCCATCCTTGTAGTACCCTTTAGTTTCTCCTGCTTTCTGTAGTCCCCTCCTCGCTGTAAATCCTACACATTATTTGTAGATTTTCCCCTTTATCACTTACCTAACTCTTTCGGCACCTCTGTATTTCTCTTGCAGTTCTTGCACATTGACTCAATTCTTGAAGTTGCATATTAAGTTGTAGAGAGTACAGCAATGGGAAAACTTTGGATATCCTTGTTGCTTCCATATAGTTTGAGTGGAAAAAAAAAATCTGTTCTGCCATCCAAATTAACTTGAATAATGTTTTATCAGCATGTGTGACTACTCTGTAAAAATAGGGTGGTCTGGAGCATACAGGTGTGTTACCACAATGCCAAGATGATGAGAGATTCAACTGTTGCTGCACATCAATCTTGATGTGATAATATGATCTTATCACATCAAGAGGATTATACAGGAGGGGGAAACATTTAAGACCATTGCCAGGTTTCTCAGGAACAAATACTTGAGCAAATTCTCTTCAAGTGTAGATGGTTTAGTGCTCAGAATAATGCTAAATGGCCTGTACTTGTACAGCGCTGCATCTAGTCCAGGGAACCCCAAACGTTCCCTGGACATTCTCATCCATCCATTAATCCACACATTCACACGCTAATGGTGGTAAGCTTTATGATAGCCACAGCTCCATTGGGGCAGTCTGACAGAGGCAAAGCTGCCATGTACCAAGCCACCGGACCCTCTGGCCACCACCAGCAGGCAAAGCAGGTGAAGTGGCTTGCCCAAGGACACAGTGACCGAGGCAGACGTAGTCAGAGTCCGAACTGGAAACCGATTATAGGATGAACTCATTCCAGCGTAGCCACTATTGTTCCAGTAATGGCCACAAAAAGACTAAGAGCTCAACCTCACACTCTACAGGCCATAGTTGGGTGTTAAAAGTTGACAGGACAGTGAGTAGAACACTAAACAAGTGTGACTATTTAAAAAAAATGGAGCATGTTTAATTTTGCAATTTTGCATCTGAATAATCCACAGAACTTCTGGAACAATGTCATTGAACATTGTATGCTTGCCCATAATGCACGTTTGGAAGAATCTACCCCGAATCATCACGAACACCTCATACCAACTCTCAAGCATGGTAGAGGAAGGACGGTAATACAGGCTTGGTGTACAACAATAATACTTTGCAGTCATTTGGACCGCTATGTATAGCAGAGTTTTACAGCGTCAAATGTGTCCAGTAGTGTAAGTTTGGCCCAAACTTCGGTCATTAACAGTACAAGGATCCCTAAAAACAACAGCATATCTACAACACAAAATAATTAAGTTGTTGCAATGGCAACTACTTGATCAGTGTTCAGAGCTCCACCTGGTTGACATGCTATGGTAAGGCCTTAAGAGATTTGTGGAGAGTAAGACTAATCTCAACATACTGAAGCAAAGTCACAAAGAAGAAAGAGACATCAACAATGTGACCACTTCAAGCTATTGGTGCTAAATGTACTGTATTTGCACAAGCTTTTGATTCATGGGGTGTTCTTTATTTTTCCCACTGCTGTAACTTTTAGAAATACAATTCAGTGGTTGGCTTGGTTAGGTTTCAAAACTGTTAAACTACATAACTGTTTTCTGAGCTGTTAGTTGCGTTGATATACATATAAAATAACAAGCAGCTGCACCTACATGACATTTCACCTGTTTTAAAAACTGCATAGAAATGAGGTTCAGATGCAGTCTTGTTCTGAGTTGGTTGACATGCTGTTAGCTGAGCTTCATTCCCTCCTAATGTCAACATAACCTTTCCTAACATTATCATGCTTTGTCGAGAATATAGGATTGGTTTTATCTCACTTTGTCACACATTGCTTACATTTCAGATAACATTAAAAGACTTGTGGCTCACTATCCTTCACTGTTTTCATGCTTCCCATGGAGCACTAACATTTAACGTTCATTTTATGTCTTCGTTTTTAAAGTGTCTTGAATGTTTTTTCTGCAGTATTTAAAAACCTTCTGATGAACCCCCCCAAAAAACCTGTGAACACTAGGCCTCTTTGTTCTGCTGGTTGCATTGAGTCTCAAACCTGTTGGCAGCCATGTCACAAATCAAGATTTTTTTTATTATTGATGATAGAATAGCTTTGCACTCTGATGTTGTATGACATATTTTGTATGTGTATATGTAGAAAATCTTTCTCCCAATCCCTGCCTCGAAGACGTCCAGCGAGTCCCAGGATTCTTATCCAACATGCTTCCCCTGAAGATGACAGGTAGCCTCTTGTGGACGCTCCTCTCCTTCCTTTCGGAGCTTGACTTGTGCCTTAAAAATCTGATACCAGAATGACCCAAACGATTAAAAAGGTTTTCTGTTTAATTTCATTAAAGGGGTAAAAATATTGGTTTTACCTTCCTTTTCTCAGAACTATAACTTTGTGTAGTTTTTTTTCTTTTAAATGTTTTAAACGCAATTTGTTTTTGCTAAAAGTGGATGTAGATCTCTTTGGTTCAGTTGGCCTTAGTGGGTTCAGGCAGATGTCAAGCTCTACATGATGTTTGCTCCAATCCTTTGCTAAGAACTGATGTCTCTGTGAATAGCTTGTAGTAAACCTTTCCAGATGTTTTTCTGAATTTGTCTTTTCTGATAAACGTGTAGCGAGTGACTTTATCTTGTATCCCATACATAAAGTACAATATAGCAGCAATTAATTAACTGCACATTCAGTCTTTGGGGTAAATATTCTTTTGGAAAAATAATCTAATGCTTTTTCTGTCCAAATTAGTTCATTATCTTAAACGGAAAAAAATGTTAATCACCTGGAATGAATGATCTGATTTGGATGTAATATTTTACACAATTGAATTGGCAAGGGTCTGGCACATTTAGATAACGGTGGGCAAAAGTGGTGGCATCAAAAGTTGGAGGGTTGTGTTGTCAGGCAGCTCCCGAACCATCCAACAGTCACTCTGTTGAAAAGACAGATGATGCCACAACATTTAGTCCACAATAACTTGACAATGCATTCTAAAAATTGATAAGTAAGCTCCAGATCTAATTTGTATCTTCTTCCATTGATGAAGAAGACAGATACAAGATACATTTGCAAGCTACTCTTTGTACTTTTGAACTCCTGTAGACTGTGAGGTGATAGCCGAACTCAGCGCAGTCTGTATGAACTTGCAACATAATGCTGAACTCATTGTGCCTCTCCAGGCACAGATGAGTGCTAATCTTTCTTTTAGTTAGAAAGTGCTTCTCATAATTTGGGAAGGGATGTTTGTGCAGACTAATGTGCCGGTGTTGTTCTTCAGTTTGTAGTTGGATGAGTAGAAGCAGCAGAAGCCTTTGATTATTGTCGTTTTTAGTTTTCTTTTGACTTTCTCTCTTTGCTTCACGACTTTCCGTGCCGCTTTTATCTTGGCGTCGCTGGAGCTGATTGTGGTGTGCGCTTTCCCGCTGCGTTTGCTTCCCACAGTCCACTTTTTCAGTTCTGGGAATTTGCAGCTTCTGTGTTCTCGTCTGCTCCTCTCAATCTTTGAGAATGTCGCTGTTATTTATTTATTTATTTATTTATTTATTTTTTTGGTTTCTTTTTGCTTAGCTTTTTTTCCAAGCCTTTGTGCTCAGAGATTATGTGACATCCATAATTCATATCATAAGTGTGATTGTGTTTTTGTGTGTGGTGCCACGTACATCATCCTTGTCGTCTTCATGTCCATGATTGGAGAATATGGATGCTACTTCCCTCTCAAGAGACTTTAATTCAACTCAGTACAAAGAAGAGGTACTCACACCGATGAGCATGCACGTATACACACAAACTCAGATGAAACATGATTATGTGACAACTTTATTCCTTCCAACACACAATCCATCACAACATGTCTCTGCTTCAGGCTGGACAGACCTTTAAATCTTTCTCCCATCCACACATCCATCCGTTCATGTTTTTATTCTTTTTTTGTGTTGTTTCCTTTGCTCGTCGGCCATTCCCCAGGCAGCCTCGGACCCTGGAAGCCCCTGAATGTCAGACTCTTGGCAGGAAGCGGTCTGACAGCGGCAGGTAAGACATGTACTGTGGACTCAGCACATGTCAGAAATGCTTAGAGACGGGACGAGCTCACCCCCCCAACAGCACCACCAGTTTGAAACAAGCAACTTCTGAAGGTTGCTGGGACAGTTTCTGTCTTTTCTGAGTGGAAGTGGTGACCTGTATAAGTTCAGATGTCAAACCTGTACTGCTGGTTTATTTAACTAGTAAATCATTTCAGTTTATTCACTTCAATGCCAATTTGCAACTAATATAATTTCAAGCCACTTTACAAAAAAAAGGAAATTAAACTTGATTATGCAACATATATATTGTCAATTACATACATTTAACTTTGATCCTAGATGTTAAACAGTGAAGTTCAATTCATTATTGAAGTTGGTTAAAAGGTTTTCTAAGGAAATCCAGCAGATTGCATTGAGTTACTGACTTGCTTCTGCTGGACGAGCTTGTAGCATTTTAGAAGCTGTTTCCAAGATTCTTCAAATTCAAAGATACATTGTTGATCCCAAAGGATCAATAAAAAAGTGGAAAAATATCTAAGAAAGCTGCCAAGTGGACATCCCATTATATTTACGTCAGGATTAGACCGTGTAGTGCTGAGAAAAAAGTAAAAGCTTCAAATTAAATCCACTGAACATGTTTGACTTGTTTGGAAGAACTGATGGAGAAAACCTTTTTCTTTAAAGACAATATGGCAGCACAACTTAGGTTTGAAAAGTTGCATCAGAATGAACCAGATAACTTCTGCAATAAGGGTCTTTGTAGATGAGACCTAAGTAGAGATGTTCAGTTGTAATGCACAGCGTCATAGAAGAGTATTTTAGAGGTAAATATGAAGCCATGAGTCAGACAGCTGAAGGTTGGCCCAGTCTAAGTTTTCCTCTAGATGTCTACTGTCTTTATTTATGGGCAATTCAAGTAAAATACAACAAGCTATATTATATAGAAATCTAAAAATTTCTTGTGTCATGTATTCAATCAATGAAGTTTATTTGTATGACACATTTCAGCAACAAGGCATTACCTTGTGTTCGAGAAAACTCTTTGAAACTATTTGAGATTTATATCCTTTTGTGTGTTATGTGGAAATGCAACAATGATTTATTTTTTTCATGCCTGAATCAGTTGCAGGTGAAAGTTAAAATGTTTTTCTGGCAACAGACACCAGACGGAAATTTGGTGAAAAAGCAGCCAAAGTTTTTGAACGTTCTGTAAAAAGCATGGAGTGCAAGACTGAGCTTAAATGAAGAAAAAAAATGCACGAAGATTGTCTATGCAGTCAGAATATTTAAGTTGAGAAAATTATGGTGTTGTCAAATGTAGCATGTAAGAGCCTGGTTTAAAATTTCATCTTCTTTTCACCTATTTTTGTCATTTCAACAAAACATATGTCTTTACTTTTTATTGCTCATTCAAAGCATTCCCATAAAACCTCACGGATTGAGTACAAAGTGTAATTTTAGGAGACTTAGGCTTTTTAATGTAAACTCTCTTGAGTACTGTGTATGTCACTGTGTGGCTATTGTTAAACCTCACTACAAAAGTTTACATATGATCTCATTCAACATTTTTAAGCATTATTATTTTTTCTTCTTCTTTTTCTCCGTTCCATTCTTGTTTTGCATGCTGCTGCTTAAAGATTGCAGGGTTTGTATGGCATTTGTGTGATTGTGCACTACTGATTGACCGTAGAGTTTGAGCCACAGTGCTGGCCGCCGTCACACTGCGAGGTTCTTGAGGCCCGGTTGGCCTGCTGTGAGCGGAGACGGTGTTATCTGAAAGAGAACTGGTCTGAAATTTCCCAACGAGGGGCTGGATGTTGCTGCTGCTGTTCTTCTGTCTTTTTGTGGACATTTTTGTTTGTGTGTCTGGTTTTGTAAATGTTTTGGTGTTGTTTCTCCCCCCAACTCGTGAACAAGCTTCACCTTTTCCATTGTGAAGATGATGGTGTTGATAAAAGTGTGTTTTTCTTGTTTGTTTTTTTTTTGTCTATTACCTGCAGTTGCTTTGTTGGGATTTTTATCTAGTTTTCTGCTGATTGAATTGTTCTGCTACTCCTCTGCCCAGACTGCATAACTTTTCCACAACTTTTCCTCCTTTTTATCATTCATTCTTCTACTCTTCCTTTGTCTCCCTGTCTGCTGTGACTCTCGTGTGGCTTTATGTTAGGGGCCATTTGCACGGTGGTGCATCTCTTTCCTCGGCGGCGGCAGCCTCGGCGGCACGGAGAGTGAGGCAGCTGCCACAGCTTCCACCCCAGAGCAGCTCTGTAGATCAAGGTACTAGAAAAGACGCGCTGCAATATCTCTTAGTTTGACCAAAGAAAACCATTGGTGTGGTTTGCTCAGTTTTAGTTTTCTGTCCGGTAAAAAGCTTCATTTTGGTCTCATCTGATCCAAGCACCTACTTCCATATGCTTGCTGCACCCCTAACATGGCCTGTGATAAACTTTTAAGTTCACCAAACATGTATAAAAGAATTAAATCGTGGTTTATTTTTGATGAGAATATGATGATCAAAAAAGTTTATTTATTTATTTTTGCAAATATTCACTCATTTGGAATGCTATGCCTTAAATACTTTCCAAAAAGGTGGAAAAATTTGGAAAAGTTCAAGGATTATCAATACTCCTGCAGCGTCAACGTCACCTCCCCATAAAAAATGCTAAGAGTTTTAAACAAGATAAATCTTGCAGCTTCTTTGCTGTGCATTTGTGCTCTATTTTTCTTTAGGTGACTCATATCTTTAATGGTAGCATTTTAAAGACATTTCATTGAATAACATTAAAGCAAGACAGGTTCAGAAAAAATACTAGTCCACATAGATCTAAACAGTACAGAGCAGCTGAACATTTCAAAACGTCTATGATTGTGAAATGTAATGAGTAATTTTTCAATATCAAAGCAAGCAATCCAAAATGCTTGTTACTCTAAATGTGTAACATTAACTCTGAGGTAAATGGTATTTGTTCAGTTCTGACGAGCCTTCTTTTTGTTTGCTTGAAGTACTGAACTGCTGCGACATTTGAACAGGGTGACTAAATGTGTATACAGAAGACAAAAAAGGCACAGAGTACTGCAGAAACACAGATTTCACTCATATTTAGTTTTATCTCAATTCTTGCATTTAAACATTACATTTCTTCCTAAGATGTAATTTTTATCATAACTTTATAATGTTTTTAAAAAGTTAAGAAGTGTAAGAAAACGATAACGTTGAACTGTATAGTTCAATAGAAGTTAATAATTTGTTTGTGTTTTCTGCCCATGCAGCCCTGGTAGCAGAGGAGCGTGTTCGTCAGCTCCAGATGAGGGTTCATTCTAACCGGGTTTCAGCTGCCACCACCTCAAGCCAACAGGACCTGGACCGAGCCCTCAAGAACAAACGAGAGGTCAGTAGTTTCTATTTTGTTGCGCTTCACTGTAGGTGTTACGATATTCTCGTATTCCACACAGCTAGCATCCTGAGATCCTAAACGGTAGCTATATGGCAAAGGAGTCGATGGGGAGGTGCTGATTTGTGTAAAATGGGAAAAAGTTTAAATGCTTCTGTTTGCAGCCCAGCTTAGATTTTCTTACATTTTGAATAACAATCCAAGCCACTGTCGGTAGACTCATTCATTTTAATTGCAAATTGAGATACAGAGATGTGACTTCTGTCATTCCCTGTATATTCTATGGGGTGCCACTGCTGCCGGAATTCTGTTTGGCCTGAGGCTCAGTGGAAAATAGTGCAGGTGTAAATGGAAGTAGCATCTCCATAGATGTATTCTATGTGTATAGAATAAATCACTTTCATGCCTGCTGTATTAAAAATGGCTGCTATTTTCAAAGTGAAAATTGGCTGTAGGTTAAATGTTCATGCAGAGGTACCTCTGAATGTGGCAGGCCTGTTGGCTACTTTAAATTATGATAGTTTATGTTGATAATCAGCCTTATATTTTGCCTTAAATTTGTTGTGTCCAAACTTTTTGTCACAAACAACTATTAGCTATTGCTTGCTTTTAAGCCAAGTTTAAGAAATATAATCTTGTTTACTGCCAAAGAAAATTTGATTTAAAAAAAACAAATTACGGTTCATAAAAGATGAATTTTTTTTAGTTTGGAAATTCCTTTTTTTTGAAAGACCAGTGAAAACTGCACCTTATAAATATTTTTTACGTTTATGTGCAGTAAACACCTGAGTTGAAAAAAACAAATTAATTCCCTTCTTGAATTGGGGTTGATTGCTTCTCAAAATTATTTTGCAAATGGCCCCAGGATCGCACTTTAAACACCCCTGCCATTAAAAAATATCTAATATCTAATATTGTCGTCTGATTAAAGGTTTAGCTTTTACAACAGCATAGTTGATCTCTACGGAGTTTAGAGAAAGGGTTTCTATCCTAATTTAAGTTCTTGTATCAAGCTAAAAGAGCTTTTTTTAAAAACTAAATCCTGCCTTTACGTCAGTTGTGTCAGATCAGAATTGCCACAATTTAACATCACTTTTCCCCTTGAATCTGAGGTTTGGAATATTTATTTGTCTCCTCTAACGTGTTCATCCTTCAGCTCTACAAGGACCAGAGGAGGAGCAGTGAAAATGTATCCCATAAGTCCTCAGACAGTGATGTCAGTGACGTGTCAGCCATCTCTCGAACCAGCAGTGCCTCTCGCATCAGTAGCACCAGCTACATGTCCATCCAGTCAGAGAGACCCCGGGGACGTTTCAGGTACGCGTACACACACCGACATACTTGGCCATCAGTAAAGCTCTAACCAAGGTTTGAACAGGTGCTTGAAATCCACCCAGACTGAGGAACAGTCTCCTATTTAAGCTTTCTCGGTCAGTTTAAGTCCAGACTGAAAACACATCTATTCTCATCTATTCAACACCAATTAAAGAGAAAATGTAGAGGGGGAAGAAAAATGCAGCAGCAGAAATTAAGTATTGTTTTGGTTTTTATTCATGTTATTAGTTTTTGGTATTTTTAATTTGATTTTTAATTTGATCCTTTTTTTGTGTTTGTTGTGAAACAACCTGGTCAGCTGAGGCTGTTGTAAATGTGCTATATAAATAAAGTTTGACTTGACTTTAATCCTTTAATTTCAATCAGGTGTTTTCACTGTTTATAAAGTGATTGATTTCTGTGTACAGTCCTTATGAGTGCTTCCTACTCAAACTGTACAGTTTGTAATAAAGTACAATGTAATATTTGATTTAAATCCCAAATTTGGAAAGTTTTATTTACAGTTGACGAAAAATGAATTTTTTTTTTTTTTTCTCGCTGTCTGAAGTTAATTCAGACTAAACTTTTTTTTGTTTTAGGTCTGATGCAATTACCACAATTATTTCTATTTGCTAAAAGTCAGAAAACTTAGAGACAACATTTTCTAGAGTGTTTTTTTCTTTGTATATTTGTTTAAGCTTTTAATTTGAGCAGGAAGGTACTTTACCTTAACACGATTTGTTTTGATTGTTTTACTGTAATGAATATTGATTATTCCTTGTGGCTCAATAGCTTATTGATTTGTGTAACTGAAATAAATGTTGGCTTATGTTTCATGTTAAACAATATTACCAAAATTGCGGGATTTTTTTTTTTTTAAATTAATGTTTTGTTCTCAGACCAGTCAGATGGTATAGGTTGTGTGTTAGAGGGACATTTTGAAACATAACATTTTGCTAGATCTTATTTACTTTCTCCCTGCTGCAGAATATAAAATTACCATCACAAGATATTATCAATAAGAGTAATAAATGATATTATATAATAGTGAATTGAAACTGTCATTTTCAGTTCATTTGTATTGCTTTTATTTCCAAAGTTGAATTTAGTTGGCCAAGGTGTATGAACCCTGACTGTTTCTGAAATGTCGCCCACCAGTCGAGCTATTCGTGCATCGGGCCGCCACATGCTGAAGAGCACCAGCGTGAGCGGTGAGATCTACGGCATGGAGCACGCCGACGGTAGCCAGTCGGACACGGCCCTGGGGAGTCTGGGCAGCGGGATCAAGAAACGGCGCTCCAGTCTGAGCCAACGGGTCGTTGCCATCCTGCCGTCGAGACGGAGCCGGAGTACTTCACAGCTCAGCCCGACAGGTGAGACGAAAAACAAATCAGGAGATGGAAATGATGGTTCTCCAGTTTTCATCTCCTTGTTTTAATTCGACTTGCCAAGGAGCAGGATTGAGTGCAGCTGCAGGACAATGTGAACATTTGAAGAACTTGGTACAAATCTAAGGACAATCGTTGATTTGTAGAAGTTTTTTTGAGGCCATTTTTAAACAAATGGAGATTCAAAGATGATCAATGCAAACAACTGTAGTAAGTAGAAGCTATTAGGTTAAGAATGTGTTTGAAGGACAACTTTTAAAGGAACATAAAAGGAGGATAGATGTATATTTGAGTCTGTAATAATTTGTATCTAAATCTAAAATAAATTGAAACTTGCACTACCAATTCTCTAGTTCTACAATAAATCACTAAAAATTTATATGACATCAATGCCTATAATGAGTAATAATAAAATTTGACCTGAAACTGTCGCTAGCTCCAGAGAAGCAATCTAGTTTTGCACAAATGGACATAATTGATTTCCAAGCAACCAATCAGACTTCACAAAATGACACAGCTCCAGGTTAAGGTTTTAAAAATTAAATTCTAACTTTAAAGTTATTCTCCTGTCTTTAAAGCATTATTTTTTGTCAATTAGAGGATGATGAGAATGGTCACCAAATCATGAGGACGCATTAAAAAAACTCACAAAAACTGTGGAAGTGTTGTTGTTTATTGCTCTTGTTGTTGTTCTGTGTTATTTCAGAGGCAGCGGGTAAGGCGGCGGACAGACAGAAAGGTAAAGCAAAAGGAAGGAAGTCCAACCATAGGAAGTTTAGAAATAGTTGAGTAGAAGTAGTAGCTGAGATGGGATGATGTTTATGGGAACTTGGAGTTTATAAGATCATCATAAATACAGCATGCTACCATGGTGCATGCAATGGACATTTAGAAATTGAAATAAAAGCATTTTTTCTGAGACTTCCTGGTAATGCACTGCAAAAACACAAAATCTTACCAAGCTTTGGTGTAGTTTCTAGTGCAAATATCTTAGTACACTTGAAATAAGACAAAACTAACTTACAAGTAACTTTTTAGCACAATATACAAGGGCAATATGTCTTATGAGTGAAGTAATCTGCATATTAGAGCAAGTACTTCTTCATCAATATTAAGGAAATATTGACCTAAAACAAGCCTCTAGTTAAAGAGTTACTTTTAAGTTAGTTTTGTCTTATTTCAAGTTTATTAAGATGTTTGCACTAGAAACTAGACCCAAATAACTAAGATTTTGTGTTTTTTCAGTGTGGGTGTTATAAGCTATTGACTTAGCGTTATTAACCTGGTGTAAACAAAGATAGTCATGGGAACATTGAGCACTTGCGGAAGCTGATATGTAGTTAGAAAGAACTTCCTGGTCTCTGTCTCTGGCACGTTCCCTTACCCCACCCTCCTCTCGCATCTCCGTTCTGTTCTCCAGTGTCTTTTAAAAGTATTCACACCCGTTGATCTTTCTCATCTTTTGTCATGACCACACTTCAGTTTGAGATTTTATGTGGCAGACAAAACACAAATAGTATATAAATGTAAAGTGGAATTTTCAATTTTGCAAGGATTTACTTTTTAAAAACTTGTGTCCAGGGAGTATCCCACCTCTCTCTCATTGACCCAGTTTAAATAAGTAGGTATAGAAAATGAATGGATCAATAATTTTTCTTTACTTTGTTTTTGTCTACCACATAAAAACCCAATAGCATACATTAATGTTTGTGGTTTTAATGGAAAAAAATGACAAAGGTCACAGGGTGTAAATACCTTTGCAACGTTCTGTACAAGAGTTAAACCTGAATCAACTCAATCTGATCTTTTTGGTGTGAAATACCAACTAAATCCGAGAGACTTGAAAGCAGCCTTTTTAAAATGTACTTTTTTTCCCCAACAGTTTTTATTTTTTTTCACCCCTTTATTTATTTATTCCTGCTAAGCATTCATCTAGAATGACTGGGCCCCTGTTTTAGTTTTTTTTTTTTTTTAAATCTCCATTCAGTGACCTCATCAATAAAATTAACGAAAGGGAAGAAGGAAATGATTCAAAGACTTTTTCTGTGTTAATAATTTAATTTTTTGATATTTGTTGAGATGTTGGTGAGGTCACCAGGGGAAATCTTTTTGCATGGGCTGGTCTGCCTGAAGATAAGCTCAGCCTCAAGTTATCAGGCTTTTTCAAATGCATTTCTGCAATAAAGTCATAAAAAAAAAAAACTCTGTTGGCGCCGTTAATGCCTAAACCTCTGTTGGGTTTCTGCTGGGTGGAAATGGGTTTGGTTTGGTTTGGTGTTGGCCGGATGTGGCCAGAGGCCTGATAACTGATGCGAGTCTTGGTGTAAAGACGCTCCTGGATTAATAGCTTCTCTCTGTGTTTGCCACAGAGGCGCCGACGGGGAAGAAGGTCAGCAAGGCGGGCAGCAGCACCATCCAGAGGAGCGTGGAGACGGGGATGGCGGTGGAGTTTCCCCGAGGAGGATCAGCCATGAACCGCCAGGCCAGCAGGGAGTCCACTGATGGCAGCATGAACAGCTACAGTTCTGAGGGGAAGTACGTTCAGACACCCCCACACACACACACACCCACATGCCCCCGCGCGCATCCACACACACACACCAAGTAGCAATATTTTCTACGTTTCTATGCCAGTTTGTGGACATAGTTTAGTGAAGTGAGGCGCTTGTCTTCCTCCTCACAGCGTTTTCACAATCTGGAAAATTTTATTTCAGTTTTTGAAAATTCTGATAGAAATTTCTGAACTTTTTCTGACTTTTCTGACACAACCTGGAAAAATAAATAAATTTGACTCCAGTATTAGTCTGGAGAAGAAATTATTTATCAGGAAAATTATTTTGTTCTGGACTTTAAACACCTCCCCTTTTCTAGATTCTGTATCTTTCCTTTTGTTGATCCTTTCTTCCTTCTGTTCCTCTTTTCCTCATATTGCCTTCCATATTTCCTTCCTTCCTTTCTTTATTTCTTTCCTTCTCTTTTCCTTCCTTTTTTTCTTATTTACTTCCTTCCTTTCTTCCTACATTCCTTTTCTTTCGTTTCTCCCTTACTTGTCTTTATTTACTTGTTTTTTTCTTGTCAGTTCCCTCCTTTTACCCCTCCCTCCCTCCTTAATTTTTCTGTCCTTTTGTCTTCATGTCATCTTTCCTTGCATCCATTGTTGTTGTTCTCTTTGATCCTCCCATGTGTTCTTAAGTCTTGATTTTTTTGTATTTTCCTTTCTTGTCTTTTCCCTCTTCTCTGACCGTCCCTCTATCCTCATTTCCTTTATTCATTCTTCCTTTTTTCTTTCCTTGTTTCATTCCCTTCTTTCCTGTTGTCCTACCTCCTTTTTATCCTTGTGTCCTTTCTTCTTTGCTTCTTCTCAGGTTCCATGTTTAAATCCTGACTGCTGTATAAAAATCTGCCATAAATTTGTAGTAAACTTTGAATTTGAATCATTAAAATGTCGTGCTTGACAGTCGGACCTGGTGGATAAATCCTGTTTGCATGTTTCAGTTTGATCTTCTCAGGGATGCGATTGGGAGCCGACAGCCAGTTCAGCGACTTCCTGGACGGATTGGGTCCCGGTCAGCTGGTTGGCCGCCAAACGCTGGCAACACCTGCAATGGGTGAGTCACGGGTCTGACTGCAGCAAGAGGGTCACCAAGAGAGTCTTACTGACGTGACTTCATAAACAGTTTTTGGAAGCGTTTGTGTCTGCCACTCCTCAACAGGTGATGTTCAGATCGGGTTGATGGATAAGAAAGGTCAGCTGGAGGTCGAGGTGATCAGGGCGCGAGGCCTTACCTCTAAACCGGGCTCCAAGTCCCTCCCAGGTAACAATAACTCTAAAATTCAGTCTAATGCAGCTTACCTCTGCTCATCTTTTCTCCCTCCTGACTTCCTTTTCCTTTTTCTTGTTTCATTCTGCCCAGCTCCTTATGTCAAGGTCTACCTGCTGGAAAACGGAACATGTAAAGCCAAAAAGAAAACCAAGATTGCACGCAAGACCCTGGAGCCGCTCTACCAGCAGCACTTGCTCTTTGAAGAAAGTCCTCAGGGCAAAGTGCTTCAGGTAACGGTCGACGTGTTCAACATGTTGTCGTGGACGTTGTTGTGGATTTACTTCAAGAATCTCCAACGCTGCCTTCATTTTTCTTCAATCTAACCGATTCTTCACTGTAAAAATTATTATATATTTTTTTTATAATTTAATGTCACATTTTGTTATGTTACATTTTGCACTTTTACTGCAGAGTCCAATGCTTCACAAAAGGATTCACAGGCTTCAAACATTTTTACACTTGGTGTTGCACTCTCTCAGAAAGTTTCAATAAAAACTGTATTTTTATTGTGTGGTGACATATTCTTATATAAGTTGGTGATTTATTAGCTTTAGACTAACTGCGTTTCCATTTACCTTAAAATAGAATAAATAAAGAGTAAATTTGCTTAATGGAAACTCGACCATTTACAAAAAAAATCACATTTTTCTGTAAAAAGTTGTTGCGCTGGAATAAGGGTATTTTTTTCTGGCAGTATTTTGCAAAACTGCAACAGAAATACTTTTACTTTTACAATTATTACTGGTAGAAATGATGAGGAAGACAACAGGAAGTGGTAGGAGGATGATAGCACTGCATGTTTTTTAATGACTTATCACATGAACAAACTTACTTAAGTGTGATTTTAATTGCGTTCCTTTTTAAATGGAAACACTGCAATTGGAAAATTGTGTTTTTTCAGCATTAGTGGAATCTTGACAAAGTTTTGTGGATATTTGTTATGGAAACACAGCTACTAGCAACATTCTGGTCTCTACAAGAGGCTGATTCTTTCAATCTGTGTGTTTGGGGGCGTGTGTGTGTGTGTGTGTGTATGCGTGCATGTTCTGCTTTTTCTGACTTTTCTCCTCTCTGTTTAGGTGATAGTGTGGGGCGACTATGGACGATTGGACCACAAATGTTTCATGGGTGTAGCACAGATCCTGCTGGAGGAGCTGGACCTCTCAAGCACGGTGATTGGCTGGTACAAACTGTTTCCACCGTCCTCACTGGTGGACCCTACATTAGCTCCGCTCACGCGGCTGGCGTCTCAGACGTCGCTGGACTCAGGACCACCGCCCGGCGTTCGGTCCTAGTGACCGAGTGGCGAACGCTCACCCCTAAACAACCCTGACACGATCAGAGAATGGACCACAGCTGCTGGACCACACCTGAGCAGAGGGCGCAGACGCAGCCCGAGTACGCCACCGAGGAGACGCCCTCGGGGGAATCAACGAGAAACCAGACAGAGAGCCAGGGAACAAGAGAGAGAAATGAGAGAGGGAGAGACAGAACTAGCCAATCAAATGCTTAGCTGGAGTCTGACAATCACGTCTCACACCTTCCCTCTTCCTCCTCCTTCTTCCATCTTTTGTTTTCAGCATCTTTGCCTTCTTTGTTTTCTTCTCTGAGCTGCAGCTGTGGAGCTTTCTGTCCAACCTCATCTTTTCTTTTGTTTCTCCCTGATTTCAAGTGCGGCCTTTGCAGGAGCTCCCTGTCAAGGTGGTGCTCCGCAGCCAATCAGAGCACGGCTTTATCTTCCGTCAAAAGAGAAGCAAACTGTTGGAGTTTCATGCAGCTGATTGCAGAGTTTGCTTGTTGACTGTGCAGATGTTAACCTTAGGGGCAGCAGTTTGACACAGAGTGGTAATCGTTTGGGAGAGGCAGCACATTCGCATCCATGTTGTTAAAAATGAAAAGAAGCACAAGAAGAAAAGCTTGACTCATTCGTTCAGGCAGAATCATAGAAAATGTTCTGTCTATAAGAGAAAACATCGGCCAAATAATTTATCACCTTTTCATTTCCAGCCGTCATTCCTGTTTGGGTTTCACCTGCAGTTCAGATTGGTACCACTAGGTGCAGACTCCCTCTGTATATTTGTATGTTTGGTTTTGCGAGCGGTGCCGAACAAAACGGTCACTCCAGCTCAAACTCGCCTTCTTCACCCATCCAACAAACTCTCCTCCCTATTTACCCACCAACTCCGCCCCCTGCTGGAGGGAGCAGCATGACTCGGGGGACGCCACCCCGCCCCAAACCCCCCGCCCCGCCCCGCCCGGCCTGGCCCCAAGCTGCATGCGCGTTTCTTTCATTTCCGTTTGTTCTGTTTTTTTTTGTTTTGTTTTGTTTTGGTTTTTTTTAACGTTTTCGTTCTCTACCTTTTTTTGTGAAGTTGAAAGACGAGACTAAAACTGAACCGAAGCAATTCTCAAAAAACAAAAGCCGAAAAAAATAAAATAAAACAAACAAAAAAAAAAGACTAGATTATGTGTGTTAGTTCCACATACTTTTAGGCCAGCTTGTATGTTGCATGTTCTTGTACAGTTTGCTCGTACTGAATATGAATACAGAGAAAAGCCAAGCCATCCCCGTCCCCGATAGGAGCGGACCAATAAGAAGCGCGGCGAGGATTTGGGGGGGCGGGATCAGCTGCACTCAGGCCACGCCTACCGAGCTGGGTCGAAATATTAACACAAGACAGTCTCCGTCTTTGTTGAGTTTTTCTTTTTTCTTTTCCTCAAACCCGATGAACAACAGTGCTGTTCTGTAGTACTGAGCATTCTTGAGCCCCTGTAGGCATCTAAACTAGTTTCAGACAGTCGGGGCTAGAGGCAGAGATATAGAATGTGTGTGTAACAGCTAAATGTATATGAAGTATCATTATGAGTTTGACAGAAATTATAAAAGATATAGCTATATGAATATAAAAGAGTGTATCTGACTGCACACTTCCTCAGCCCACACACACACACACACACACACACAGCTTGTACATACTAATCAGAACAAGCGGCTTTAACTGAGGATTCGAACAAATCAAAAATCGCAGATACACAAACATTCCCTGGTCTTGTTGAGAGGAATTTACTTCTGGTGCTTGAGCTGCTGAGCGGTGCTGAGCCACAAGGGGGCGATAATAGGCCTTTATTCCGGATCCGTTTGCAGGAAAAAAAAGAAATAATAATAATAATAAAAAGAAGCAGACCCAATTATCTTAAATCAACCTGACTATGGTCTGGAATGGACTTCTGAACCGACGAGAAATCTAGTTTTGCAGACATATTTTGCAGATGTTTTCGTTCATCCTTGGCGGTGTGGCCGACTGCCCTTTCCTTTGTCAGTATTACTTCAGGAATACTGATTGTTTACAGCCCATGGTTCCCAAACCGCGATTCTTGATGAAAGACAAAGTATTCACTGCAACAGTTCTTGTTTGTATAACAGATGTGGCTCTACTGATGTGTATGTTTTATATTCAAGAGTTCATTTTTATTATTTACAAATAAAAGACTGTGTGGAAGAAGAGCCTGGCCTTCTTTAATCACCGATGTCTCAAACTATTGAGAAGCAGCTGACAGCAGAGATAATTTTACATGTTATCAGGTTGATTTTGTTGCATTCTGAGTTTTTTTTTAAATGTTGGTATCTGTACAGATTTGTAAAAAGCAGAGTTCTCTTATTTCAACATTGTTGCATATTCTTTTTTTGCTATTATGACCACATTGAGTTTTCTGTAACTTTTTACAGGATTGGAGCGAACCGACAGAGGGATCTTCGACAGTCTCCAGACTGTCGTGTTTTCTCTTTTGCCCTCTTCAGTTCAGATCAACTGGCTGGTTTTCTTCGGGATTTTGATTTGTCGACTGAAAAAAGGTAGAGTTTATATCTGTGTTTATTTGGTCATATCTTATTGTTGTTTTTAAAAATATCTTGGTATGTCAAATTTTAAGATATCAATGTTGTTTTCAGTTCCTTTGGAAGAGAAGCAGGGCATCACAGATCCTCCTTAATAGTGAACTTGAGCTGCTTTTCAACATATTTATGCTTTATTTAAAGCAAACCTACCACTATTATTTGCTGGCTAAATTAAGAATAATGTTGGTACCACCTGACCAAAACAATGGATTTAGAGACATGTTTACATGTGTGATGTATGGACAAAAAATATATTATTTTTTCTTACCTCACAAATAATTGGTTGGCATGCAATATAATCTTGGTTCCTCAGCCTAAGTTAGTAACTGTTTAGTTGTTTTAAATGTTTTAATTACTTATCCGGCTGTAGATCTTTGCAAGTTTAGGTGAGCATCCATTTTCTTTTGCCTTTGCCTGAATACCATGTTTTATTGCCTTTCCTATTTTCAAGAACAGCTGAAAGGAATGGATCTGCACCAGGCCACCAACAGATTTTAGTCTGTGTAAAGGAAAGTGTTTCCTCTTGTGTGTTTTAAAAATACTTACAGCCCTCTTGCCTGTTTCTTCTGATTTACAGTTTTTCCTTCATTTTCAGTTTTTCCTTAACTGTTAATGCTCAGGTAACCTCTCTCTTGGTATCCATTACAGGCTGAGTGTTTAAAGATGCCAGTGACTCTTGAAACACTAAAAGGAGATGTAGAAGAGTGAAAAAGTTCACTATTAAACTGAATGTGTGCAAATAGATGTATTTAATCTGTTTTGTTTTTTTTAATGTTTGCTGATTTCAGTTTGAACTCGATCCAACTTCTGTCCTCCAGAATCACAGCATCTACTGCCACCTTGTGTTGTGAATGGAGATGACAGCCATCAATCTTAGACCACATTGATATGAAAGCTAGAAAGATAAAGGTTGAAAGTATAAAATTTGACTCTGTCTGTAAAAATATGGAATTTGATCTAGATCATTTTCTAGATCTGGTTTAATTAGAAAAGGAAAATGAAGAATGGGGAGGGAGGATATATACTTTTAGATTTTACTCCTAGTCAAATTGTCTACAGATTGTTTCCATTCATCATTTCTTAATTTATTCATCAGTCCATCATCATTCATCCATTGGTTAGTGTATCCATACTTTGTTATTCCTTTCTGTGTTGGATATTGACAGAATTCATATTTAATACTTACTCCGAGCGGTAAACAGAAGACCTTACCTTTCCCTAATGCAGTCCTGCTATCCTGCAAAGTAAGTTTGAATGTCAATGGGTCAGAAAATCAGAACCTTTACTGTTTAACTCCTCTTCCTCTTTACCATGGCAGACCGTAATGTCCTCGGATGAAGATCCGATGTGTCCAAGATATTTGACAACCACTGCTTGGACTCTTGCTGAGACTCAGACTTTGATGAGATGACCGTCATCCTGGCTGCTTCACACACACCTGTGAACCTTTGCTGTGAGAGCTGAAGGTCACGTATTGAAGACGGAAACAGAACTGCTGAAAGCAAAGAGGAGACCGTGAGGCGACGCCTCAACAAGCTGGACTCCGGCTTGAATTACAAGGTTCCTTTAGTTTTTTGAGTCTGCTGAAATAAAAGGTGCAGCAGTTCAAGTTGTCAGTGTTTTGCTTTGTTTTATTGAATTTCATTGTCTAGCTGTAAAAGACCGAGGCAACGGAAAACCAACGTTGCGTGAACTGAATACAAGGTAAAACCAGTCACTTGGATAGTGGAAGGAAGAAATTAACCAATAACGTCATTTGATTTTTATTATGCATGTTAATACAATCAATGTCCTTTATTTTTTTATATTTACACACAAAAATGAATCCAGTGCAATAAGACCTTCATCACGCGGCCGGATGATCCGCCATGTCGCCATAGAAAAGCGGATAAAATCAGCTCTAAAGATTTCTGAGTTTAACATGTTTTAGTGCATTAGTGCCCTCTTGTGGTGAGTGGAAGAAGAACGGAAATGTAGTAAAATCTTACCTATCTGTTATTTATGGAACAAATATATATATATATATATATATATATATATATATATATATATATATATATATATATATATATACATACTTTGTCTGAATTAAGTTATTTTACCTGCAAAATGCTGAGATGCCGTGGAAGAAAATATTCGCGCGCTATTTTCTCATCTTGACTTTATCTTCAAAATAAAGCTTTTAATCGGCCAGCGTAATAAAGTAATTGATGATTTATAAAGAGCTATACATGTTACTGAGAGCCTCCAGTTTCCACTTTTTTTTTGTAGATCTCCTGGACTTTTAGGAGTTTTTATTTTATTTTTTAAACATGCTGATTTTTTTCCAACACAAGCCAGATTCCTTTAAGGCTTTTCAAAACGGATCCCCGTTTTTGTCCCTGTTCCCGCTTCCTGTAAAAAAAAGTCCCACGCGGCTGCTTGAGGACATGCAGCAGTTCATAAATCTGAAGTGCTGAAACTCCCCTCAGGGTCTCTTTCACTGAAAACTGAGCTCCAATAAACTCACACTTTCTTTCCCTTTACAACATTCACTTTCTTCTCATTCCTAACTTGTTTTTTTCCCCCTCCATTCCCGAGGTTCATTCTTCAAATGCACTTTTTTTTTTTAGCCTCATTCTGCAAAGACCTGACCCCTCTCTCTTCAAATGATTCACTTAGCCTCAGATTTTTTTTTTTTTTTGCTTCAGAGTTTGTCAGGAGTGAGGAGTAACACTGATCCCGGTAGCTCAGTAGTAGAAATGAGGCCTATAATTGAGCACTTATGTTAATAACATGTTGTCAGAAACTCAGTGACGGCTCAAGTTTTAGCAGTTAGAGATCCGGAGCGCTCCGGGCGTGCTGGTTAACAGGCAGGCTGATAGAGGAGGGGTGTCATGTCAGATTAGATGTGTTATGGGCCCCTCCCGGGCCCCTCCCTCCCTCCTTTTCGCTCCGTGTTAATGGTCTGAAAGGGTCTGGCTGCGTTCATGGCGGCGCCTCAGAGCCATTAGAAAGTTGCCTCCCCTCGCGTCGCTTAATCTAATTACACAGCCGGCCTTCATTGTCCCCTTGCTCCCCTCCTCTTCGTCCTTTTTTTTTCTGTTCCCCGCATTTTGGTCTCCGCAGATATTCATTAAAAGATTTGATTTATCACTAAGCTCTCATCAGAACGGCCCGCTAAGAGATCCCTCCGCAGCTTTACAGGGTCTAACTTTATTTACACACTCTGATAACTCTGCGGATTAATAATCCTCAGGAGCGACCAGGCGGACAATGTCTAATATTAGTTAGTTAGGCTGCATGGAAAAGACTGTTAACTTGGAATACATTTGCTTTAATGGGCTATTAGTCATGAAATAGGCGAAATAAAATATAAGGAAATAGATGATGGATTATTATACTATTCGTATTACTATAGATAATAAAATTGCAATAATACATCATTGCTGTGTATATGATTCATTATAATTGTTATCATAATGAATCAATTATATTGGAAATAAAAACTAAATATTTCAATAAAATATCTCATTAGTACATGATAGGCCGATCTATGAAAATGTGTACATATTTTATATAAATCTTAGTGTTATATACGATTTATATAAGGACTTTTGTTAAAAAAACACAAAAAAGTCTAATTTTACAAAGATTCACTAATTGTTTTTTATCTTCATTCTAGCTTATAGAGAAAAAACGTATCTTGAGTGATTATGCCTTTATTTCCCCCAGTTTTAACCTTTTCTTTCTCACACATCAGACTTGTTTCCTCAAATTGCTCATCAGAATATTTTGTTACCTCCGTGAGGCTCGATCTGACCATTTGGGCCCTTTGCAGTGGACTAAAGGCCTACAGATTCATTTTTTTTCTTTTTACATTGGCAGCATTAGGACACAAGAGGGCGCTAGAGTCCGCGTTTGGAGAGCTCGAAGTGTACGAGGCTCATCACCGTTTCAAAAATAAAACTCAGAGGCGGTCTGTGTTCGCTGTGTGTTTTGTGTGTGTTCAATTATTACTGTTGGAAGAAGTTTGGTGAAATTTTCGACTTTCATTAAATCCACTGACCAAAATCATTGTATTTAGTATTTTCTGAGAACAATTCAGTAAATAATTTCAAACTTTTCAATTCCAGTTACAACCAGAAACTCCAATGTACTTTATTGGGGAGGTTGTAAGCTAATGGACCAACACAAAGTGGAGCGTAAAGGGGAAATAACAGTTTTAATTATGTTTTGCAAAAACAGTCAATACTTTGTAGAACAACCTTTCCTGAAATTACTGCTGTAAGTGTTTTGGGGGATTTCTCTACCAAATGTGCTCATATGGAAACCGATTCTTCTTTGCAAACCGACTCAATCCAATTTCAAAGGGATTGAGAACTTTTGTGCTCATCAAGGTTTAGGTCTTGTCACGTATTCTCATAAATTCTATCTCATTAATCTGATCTGATTACACTGTTTTGGGATTTTGTTGGCTGTATGTGTTTTGGGCTTCTGTCCTTTTAGAAGCTCTGATCCCATCCTGAATGTTTTGCTATACTGCTAACAGTTTTTTTTCCAGGATTCCAGTAGCTCTGTCCATCTTTAAACAACTCCAGTTGGTTTCCTCTTTTCCTGTTGAACATAAAGCATCCCCATAGCATGATTCTGCCCTTACCGTGCTACTGAATGATGTCCATGACACACAATGTTGCATGAAGGTCAAAAAGTTCACTTTTGGAGCAGAGTACCTTATTCCGCATGCTTTCTGTGTCCCAACAGCTCATGGTAAAAGGCAAGCAGGACATTTTGTGGTTTTCTTCTTAGTGCAGGCTGGTTTTCACAGCTAATAGTAGAAAGATTCTTCCACCTAATCTGTAAATCTCTACAACTCCTAGTTACCAAAGACCTTTTGGTGGCTTTTTTCTGATTAACCCACGCCTCGTCTAACCTGCCATGTTTTGGTAAGTTTGCTTCTGTACCATCCTGTTCCTATTTTAACATGATGAACATTTCTCTGTGAGATAGTCAAAGATTTGGATATATATATATGTTTTTTTTTTATTAACCCTGTCTTAAACGTCTCCACAGCTTTTTCCTCTGACCTGTCTTCCTTTGTGTTCATGATGTCTTTCATTAATGCTCTCAGACAAACATCTGAGACCTTCACAGAACAGCTGGGTTTGTACTGACACACAGCTGGACTCCGTTAAAGCTATAGGCGACCTCTGAAAACATTGGGTTACATTTAGGGGTATCAGAGGATAAGGGGTTTTAATTAAAAGGCACGTCACACTTTTCAAAATTTTAATTCATGGAAAAAATAGAGAATATTATGTCATTTACCATTTACTTGTGCGCTATAGTGTTGGCGAAATTTTAATTCTTTGACGCTGCATGTTTGGGACATGAAATTAAGATTCATGAATACTTTTTTCAAGGCGAAATTCATTTTATTTAGGATTTTGCGCTCGCACACAAACCTCGTCTGTTTTTTCCCCCCTACTTTATTTGACGGACAACTTCGCTGATTCCAGAGCCAGCCGTCACATCAAACAGCAGCAGAGATTGGAGGCACACTGGGAGGTGGAGGCATGTAGGACGGGTGGTGCTGGGTGTTGGAGGGCTCAGATAATTTGCTCTATAACCATGTAATCCCGCCCGATTTCATCTAATACCACCGGCCCTACTCCGCTCCGTGTGCGCACATCCCCAGATGTGATAATGGAGCTCCGCAAAAAGAAAAAAAAAAAATCCACCCACTGCGCTCTCGTTACAGTTGAGCCTTTTGGATAGAAGGCTGGTGGCGGCCGTGGGGAAGGTGTGTGTGCAAAGTGTATTTATGTGGTGGATTGAAATTCCTCCACATGAACACACACACGCACGCGCGCGCACGCACACACACACACACACACAAAAGAAGAGGAAAAGGGATTAGATTTATGAGGGATATAGAGTTAATTCTCTGTGGAAATAAAAACCGAAACCAGATGATACTTTATTATTTCTTTTTAGTATTATTTGCGTCGTTCTTTTAGGTTCTTCCATAAAATTGGCCTAAAATGAGAGCAGCTGAAACCAAAACAAACCCAATAAACAATTATCAGGAATAAAATAAAATAGCAAAAGATGTACATAAAATAACTCTGGGTTTGGTTTTGTTCAGGTGAAAAAGTCAGCGTCATTTTAATCATGCGTTCCGCGGCTTTTCACTGTCAGGAATCCGGACATTATTCATTTATTTAGTCACTTGATTTTAGAGTCTGTTTATTTTCTTTTTAAAAATAAATTTCACTTTGTTTTATTTGTTATTCCTAGTTTGTGCCATCCCCTTAATGTTTAGCGGTGAATTTTTACGCACAGAGTTAATTGTGACAAAAGCAACAAAAGCCGTGTCTGATGGAGAAAAGCCAAGCCATGACAAGGAGCGCAGGAAAAAAAACGTGTGGGGGGCGTACTGTGTGCAGAACTGATTTATCTCTGTATCTCCAACACCCTCCACCCCCTCCTCACTCTACCTCTCCAAGTAATTTACATATATTGAAATGCGCCCCCCTTTAGTCCCCCAATTTCCCCGGGGCCGCCGTGCGTTGCAGGGGAAAGGAGAGCATGTGACCACTCCTTCTTAACGGATTCATGAAGCTTTATCAAAGTCCTCCACTGTCCATTCCTTCACTCCGTGTGCGCGCCGCGTGTGCTGGCTTGAACCGCCTGAACAAGCGCGTAAAAGTGCTGAACAGAAGGAATAAAGTGGCCTACATAAGGGAGAGAGAAGGTACTGCAGTGTCACCTCCACCTGAGCGCAACTCGCATGCGGCTCCCAACTCAGCCTGTGTGTTTCTAAGATCAAATATAAGATATGCAGAGGCGCGCAGCTTCTTCCGGGCATGCAGAGTTCCTGCCGCTGTACCTCGGCACATTCTGCATGGCTGATTTATGATGGAACCGGGGAGAGTCGCTCTGTGCGCCGCCGCTACCCGATTCCGAGAGGCTCTGCAGGTTTAGCTCAAGGTCCCTCCTCGGTTTGGAGAGAGAGAAAGAGAAAGAGAGTGAGTGGGCCTGGTTCAGAGGAGGAAGAGGGGTCGGGGAGGGAGAATGAGGGGTATCTGGGCAGAGGAGAAAACAAAAAGCGCCCTTTGTCACCGACAGATGGAGGGAGGTCAAGGTTAGCGCTCTCGGATGTGTGAAGAGAGGCTGTTTAAAACACGATGGGCCCCTTTAAACCACAAGCACAAAACAAGGATGACACAGGCCAGTTTAAAGGATGCAAGTTTTCAGGAAATTCACTCTCTTAACCTCCTGCCACAACACTAAAGAAGGGAGAACCACTGAATGCAAACTCTGTGGAAGAATTAGAACCAGACTGTCATCTTCTATGCGAACTGAACTGAACAGGTTCTAATGCTGATGTGTATCCTAAGAATCAGATTTGGGTTCTGGTCGAACTATTTTGTCACGTTTTGCAGAGTTGGCCGTTATATACTCGAAAGTTCCCGCCCGTTTCTTTTAACCATCAGTTCTTCCCGCAGGATGTTTTAAATCGATTATTTAACGATTTAAATAATATCTACCAGCAGGTTGTCGCTCAGAGTTGCTCTGGTCTGATCCCTCCCGTCCTTTTCTTCCATTTCGTACCAGTTTCTCCTTAAAAATTTGACTATATTTTTTACACCATGTGCACACTTCTTTATTTTATCTTTTGTAAATTTAGTTTGGACCATTTGCTTAGTTACGTAAATTCTCTTCAAAATGACCAAAACACAGAAAAAAAGAGATAAAAATTCACGCTAACTTCTAATCACATTTGTGCACTTTCTCTGCCCTTAGTGGCATAAATTATGGATTATTATAGAAGCATCGGGAGAATAATTAAACGTGTTCAGTTTTTGGAATTAAAACGTAATTAAGCAGAATGGAGCAACAGGATCTATTGAATGTGGTTGCGAAACGTCCGCGTTGTTCTAATGAATTATCTCCATAATTTATGAAAACACTCTGAGCTACAAAGAGAATTAAACTGATGCAACGATGAAAAACATGCATACAAAATGGTTGGATTGCGGGTGCAAAATGGAAGAAGGAGAAGGGTACGAAATGACAACCGGTGGGCACGAACCGGCTCAGGAGGGGCCCTGAAGCAGAACTTCCTCAATAATAATAATAATTAATAATAATAATACTTTTGGATTTTTTTTTTACTAACATAAATGGAGTTTCATTCCTCGTCCGACTGAACTGCTTTAAATCTGCACGAACTTCCACACATCCATTCACGCACGCGGACCGGCCCCGCTCGTACAAGCCACGCGGCGAGTTTCAACCTGCAGAAATATTTCCCTCTGTGGTCACGCATTCTTCTCCCCCCCCCCCTGACGCCGAACCGCCTCCTCCCTCTCTCTCCGTCTCATCCTCCCCGTCTCTCTCTCCGTCACCCCGCTCCACCTCCTCCTCCTCTCTGTCCTGTCTCGCTCGTCCACCACCAGCCTCTCACCTCCCCACCGCCCCCCTCCACCTCCCCCACCCTCCGTCGGTATTAAGTGTGCGTCCTCTTCCGTCGAGCTCCAGGACACCGAGCCGCAGACCCCCAGCTGCAGCCGCCGCTGCCTCCTCTTCTCGCGGCTGCCAGTGGGGGAATCTCTCCGCTCCCTTAAGCCTCTTGAATGTAACCTCTTTCAGTCCTTGTTTCGGTCCTCCACGATCTGTCCATGGCTCAGTCTTTCTCTCTCTCCTATCTTGATACCCCAAAAAGAAAGAAAGAAAAAACAGAGTGATTGGAGCGCGCCGAGTTGCTCTGCTCTCGCTGCGCTTTTGCAGATTTAAGCCCCGCGTCTTATATTACCAAACCCTCTTTATTACAAGCGTGTTTACAGTCTCTTCCCCCTCCTCCTCCTCTTCTCCTTCTTTTTTCTCCTCTTTCTCCTCCTCTCCACCCCCCCACCAGCAGCAGCAGCAGCAGCAGCACACCATCCTCTGTACGGTATGCAACTCCAACCTTAGACAGCTGAAAGTTATTAAGCGGCCCGCTCTCACTACCGGTGTCCGCAGATGGATGGATGAATGGATGGATGGATGGATGAAAATACATGTTTGGATTGATGAAAACAGGGATGGATGGATGGAAGATAAATTAATAAATTGGCACAAATTGATTAGGTTTATGTCTAATGGATAGATGACAAATAAATTGATAGATATTTTGATGGATGATAACAATAAAGGGATGAATGAATGAATGAATGAATGAACAGATGGATGGATGATAAAGGAATAGATGGATGATAGATGGATTATGATAAATGGATGAATGATGAATAAATGGACAAACAGATGGATGGATGGATGATGGATGGATGGATGGATGACAAAGCGATTGATGGTTGGATTTCAAATGAATGGATGGCAGAGGAGTGGATGGACATTTTGATGGATGGATGAAAAAGGAATATATGGATGACTAATGAATAATGATAAAGGGATGAATGAATGACTGGATGAACAGATGGATGATAAAGTGATGAATGGATGATAAATGGGGTAAAAGGTTTTAACTTCCACAAAATAAAATAAAAAACGACACAGACTCCAGGAAGGGTCAGAAATTCACAGTTTTTCAGATTATTGGTTGTAAATAAAAGGAAAATTCTTCTAAAGTCAAAATTGAGATTTATTCTGTTGTTAAAAGAACTGAGAGATGCGCCAGTTTTAATCATACAGAAGAAAGACTAAGCTTAATGGTTATTTTTTAATGAAGCTAATTAATTTTTTCTTCTTCTGCCTCTGCGTCTGTGCTGGAGTCTCATTTCGAACACCCTGTAACTGCAAATAAATCTGCATAAATACATGACAATTTTCTCAGATTTCTTGGAAACAGATCTAATTAAACTTGGCCAGTCCTTCAGAACTCTGTTGACTCTGTTGAACAAGCAGCACACCGGACAGAACTGCAGAACCAAATGAGTAAGTCGGAGAAGAAGAAAAAAAAACTGCCTCCAAAAGGTTTTCACTTCTTTTTACATATTTAATAATGTGAATCAACCTATCCTCTGGAAAATCCTTTTGATTATTGATCTACTTGTAAATGGTGAATATAATAGTGTTTAATCCACTGCACACAACATTTTTAAGGAGTTATCATTTAATTTTTCATAATCCTTCACATTTCTAATATTTGATACTCTCTCTGAACTTTCCATAGGAGGAAAACACATGTATGAGTCTGCTGAGTCCAATTCTCATGCAAATGTTCTTAATTAATATACAATATTTTTCTCAGGACTGCGTCTCCTTCCTTCTCCGGACGCTGACTTGTTTCCACAGAGAGGCAGGAAGTCTGCTGTCCTGATGCACCGATCCACTTTTTTCACCTCCAATACCGATGCAGATATCTGAGTCTTAGTATCAGCAAATATCGATCTGATACAGAAAAATATTCCTGAATTGACCTAAAATGTTTCTTTTTTTTTAAGCACAGACATAAATGTGCTGAATTACATATTTGTTTGATTAATCTGCACGCCTAAATACATCAACAGCTTCAGAAGCTTGGTCAGACATGCAAAAGCAAGAAAACTTTAAGTTGTTCAGTCAGTGCAAATGCGAGTAAAGTAAATAATAAATTGAAACTGAAAAATTTAAAAATAGGCTGCAGCAAATCTTCTTTCAAATGGTTCGGAAAGTGCAATTAGGAATTATAAATATAATGTAAAAATAAATCATAAAGCATGAAGTTGCGCAGAACACAACACATAGAATTAGACTGAATAGATCTGCCCTTATGGATTGGGAGCATTGTCACAGATAGCTGATCTAGAACATTTTTCTGCATCGGGCCGATAAAGACACCAGCATCGGATCGGTGCATCTCTGGTCCTGTTCGAACACAGTAAGTACCGTAATGCCTAACAAAGCAGTGCCAGGCAAAACAGATAACAGCAAATGTAAGAAATCAAACTCTGGAAACAAAAGTCTCCCATTTTGGGACCTGATGTCTAAACGTTCACAAGAGACTGTTGGTGAGTTTGTCTCTGTACTCTCTGTCAAAATACATCCTGTACTGTCCTGAAGTTACTTTGAAGGAGCTGACTGGGTAGATCGGCTGATTACGTCTATCAGCATGATTTCCAAAAAGCCACAAGATCTGAACTAGCACAGGGAATGTGCAAACTCCAGTGTCTGTTGAGAAATCTGCAGGTTCACTTGGCAGACCTGGAGCACACTGACGTGTTGAAGATGATGAGATGGATTGATGCAACCAGCAGCATCCCACCAATGTAACTTTGCTGGGTAACACAAATGCCATTCGGCTGAGAAGAGAAGGACAGAAATGACCAGATGTAGACGGTTAACAGCCATTAATGTTGTGCGACTTTAAAGCTCTGAAGTTTAAAGTTGTTCTAAGTAACTAAAATTGGCGTATTAGGAGTTGGCCTTACAATTCAAATGAATTCTGATAAATTTTGAAGAAAAAAGGTAAGATAATGTTCAAAACTCATATAAAATATAATGTGATATTTTGCATTATCAATATATTTCCATTTATTTTGTTTTTTATCTCAATTTGGGACAGTTGACTCTTATTAAGCATAATAAATATTATCTCCTGATCAATCTAAGATACTGTCACCCTTCTGGTAGATAATATTTAGATGAACCATATAACTATATTTCCTAACAGTAAACTATGAATATATTATAGAAAATTCAACTAATCTATTTTAAAAGTAAATATTTTTTCCAGTCATATTGACCACTCAAGTGAGTATGAAATACTGTGAAAGACGAATCTATTTCACACATGGAAAGTCAAAAGTATGAAATAGTGAGAAATAAGTGTTGTGCAATGGTTACATACATGATAGTAAAGTAGTTTATTTACAGGTATAAAATGGAACTACAAGGGTGCAAAATAGAAATACAAAGATATTCATTGGGTTAATAATTGGTAAGTGGGTTTTTTATTGCACTAATGCTTAATTTTGATGCGACATCAAGGGTAAGAGTTGGTTCTGGGCTGGGTCCTGGACATTTTGCCCCTTTGCTATTTTATAATTGTTGCTTTGGATATGTCATTGTAGATTTCTTCAGGTTTGGATGGGAACGGTCTTCATCTTATCAACCAAAGCAGGTGCCAGCATACTTTGGTTGGTATACAAGGCACTTGCCTTGTATATGCTGCACACCCTCTTTGTCAACTTCTGTTTTTTATAATCTACTTAATGTCTACTTTAAGGAAATATACTTATTTGACTCTGGTAAACGATATCTACCAGAATGAAGAACAATATTCATTGTCTATGCTCGCAGGCTGGTGCCTAACTCCAGCAGCCATTGGGTGAGAGGTGGGGTTTGTCCTGAACAGGTAGTCAGTCCATCACAGGGCAACAAAGAGACTCATAAGGCAAACTACTATGCAGTCACACTTTCACCTCTACAGGCACAATCCCACCTCAATTACACCCGTCAACATCCAGGGAGTGGACAATGAGATTCTTAGAAGTACCCGAGAGTTCATCTGAACAATAAACTGGACCGGACTCACACCGCCGATGCTCTTTACAGGAAAGGTCAGAGCAGACTGAAGAGACAGAAGCTATTGGACAATGTCTCCAACTCAAAGCATAAAGCTGGAGAGCTGCTTCAGTGTCAGGCTGCTGCGTCCTCAGTTCAGAAAGGAGCGTTGTCACAGATCCTTCCTCCCCTCTGCTGATGATGAGGATATTTCTATTCTATTCATACCTAAGGTAAATTTAGTGAGATAATTAATACAACAGTTATGTCTTTGGACTGTGGGAGGAACCCGGAGTACCCGGAGAGAATCCAACCATGAATGGGAATAACAGAAAGAGCCTAGGTTGGGATTTGAACCCTGGACCTTCTTGCTGCAGGGAAACTGTGTGGCATTGTGGGAAAAGAAACAAACACGCTAAATGAATGAGGTTTGAGTGTATTTATTACTATTTTAAAAAAACACAAGGGCAAGGGGTTCCCACTAATTTTAAAAATCATAATTTTTATTGGATAAACTAAAATAGTGATTCCCCAAATAGAAGCCTGGTTCTGCTTTTGGCCCCAAACGACGTTGGTCCGGCTCTGGATGTTTCCTGATATCCGGAACCTGCGGCCTGGATCAGAACATGCTGCTGTTTGGTTGTTCAACCTGTCGTTCGTGTTCACTGCAGCCACACACACTTATTCCTTCCCGTTTCTTTTGCTCTTCCTAATGTTGTGTACACGCTCTGGGGACACGCGTGGGTCCAGGTAATCTTTCTCTCTCTCTCACACACACACACACACCCATTCAGGGCACACTGCATGCAGCAGAGTGCCCTGTTCTGCATGCACCTTCCTCTTTCTCTCTGCATATTGCTTTCATTATACATCTTTCTGCCTCACACACCCGCACACTCACACACACTCCTCCCTCCCTCGCAGTGCCTCTTGTCCGGCCCCCCTGATCTCTGTGTCCATTGGCTTGCGCTGGGTCTATTTTTCATGTCCAGCCCCCTCCTCTCCTTCCCTCTCTCTCCCTCTCTCTCTAATGATCGTCCAATGGTGTTGTCTGTCCCTCCTCCCACTCCCCACTCCCACTCGGGTGCCTCGGCCCGGCCCATGTTTTTGTATGTCGGGTGTCCGTCCGCCGCCTGACGTTCAAGTTCGCCGGGAACGTCACGTCCGTGCACTTGAACTTGCACAGCTAAGAGGGGAGGGGTGGTGTGTGTATGTGTGTGTGCGCGTGCGGGCGTGTATGTGTGTGTGTGTGTTGGGGGGTGTGGGGTGGGGGGGTGGAGGGGGGATTTTGCCATTTTTTTCAATCTCTCTCCCCTTCTCTCTCTCCATCCACCTCACTCTCTCTCTCTTTTTTCTCTGCTCTCCTTTCTCAAAAAAGCCATGACGGCGATCCCGCGATCCATCCTCGCCTCCGCGCTATCTTTCTATTATTTCTAATTTATTTTATTATTTTGGGTTTTTTTTTTACTCCGTCTCCTCCACCTCCTCTGGTAGATGTCCAAGGCGTTGGATGAAGATCTTTTCTCTCTTTTTTCCCCCTCCTCCTCTCCTCTGTCACCCCGGCATCTCCCCGATGTGATCCGCGCTGAACGCAGCCGCTGAACAGCCACCATGTCTCGCCGCAAGCAAGGCAAACCGCAGCACCTGAGCAAACGGGATTTCTCGCGTAAGTAAAAGCCTCTAAAGGGAGAGTTAGAAACACTTTTGTTTCAGTTCACCCATCTGGGAGCAAAAGGGGGACAGAAAAAGGGGGGGTGTTTGTGGACACCGGACACTCTATCTGGACTTTGCGGCGCGGCGACAAAGTCCGACACCTTCCGTCCGTAAAAAGCTGCCTTCCCGAAACATGAAAAGGAAGAGTGGGAGAATAAAAAAAAGTTTTGATGGACCAGTTTTAAGTTGTGCAGCTTTGACAGGCTGGTAAACGCACCCGCTTTGGATCTCGACGGTCGCTCCGGTCAGAGCGCGTCTTCTCCGCGGAGCTCTGTGGACAGATCACCCTCTAGAATTTCGCTTCCTGCAGTGCGAGCCCGTCTACTCTGTTTTGGAATAAAAAGAAGGTGAAAATGTAAAGTGGACGTTTTTGGATCGAGCGGAAAACTGTTTATCCGAGCCAATCAAAATGATCGATTTAGTGATGTATATTTAGCTCTTTTTTAACGGTGAATGCTGCTTAGATGTCCGTAAAGTTGAAGCCACGTTCTGTGTTTCTGAACTAGAAATGCTATCTACAAAGAAATTTAAACATGAACAACTTGACGGAATAACTTCACTTTAAAGCTTCAAGTAAATTAATAAAAACTTAATTATCAGATGTTTGGTGTTTGAGAGAAAAACAATTTAATCCAACAGCGTTTGACTTTTACGCACAACGTCCATTTCTCAAAAAAACTCCTCTCATTTGTGTATTTAGATTTAATTTATTTGCGCGCAAAAGCTTTATTTCTCAATAGAAAGCCGGTGCGGGTGTTTTGGAAAACTGCGAGGCAGTTGGCAAAGTGTGCGCCTCTCTTTGCGGACCACGCGCAAGAAAACAAGCGGTTATTTAGCGCATCTTTACGTGTCGCTGCTTAATTAACATTGGAGTTCGTTGACGGGTAATCGCGTGTGTTTGGTTTGGAGCTAGAGACAGAAAAAGAGTGTGTGGTGTGTGTATGTATGTGTGTGTTTCCTTCAGAGGGGGGACAGCGCAGTGACAGTGACCCTGTCCCGTCGCTAGGAGGCAGAGCGCGATTAGAAAATCCAGCTCCAAACTTGAAGCAGAGGAGTTTTACCTCCAACCCCCTCCTTCCCCCCTTCCCTGTCTATACGGGCTGATGTCTTGCGAGCTCTTTAGAATAAAGGAAAAGCGTACAAGACGTAAGGACGGGTGGGGGGAACAAACAGAGAGGGAAGGAGGGAGCACCCCCCCCCCCCCCCCAACAACATCTCCCCCTCCCCAGTTCGTCTTCATCAACCCAAACCTACGTCCTCTCTCCGGAACTCCCCACCTCCCCCGTTTTGTCTGTGCATCACTTTTTACATACATGTAGCCTTTGCACCCATTCTGTCCGCCACGCAAATTTTCTTCAGCACACAGACACACAGAGAGGTTTCCAAATATAGCAAACAGGGCTCAGAATTCAGCCACTGGAGCAAAACAACAATAACAGTAACGATAATAACAACAACAACAATAATAATAAATAATAATAAAAAACTTGGACTATTTATTTTTATTCCTGTTTCCCTTCTTATAATTTTACATAGTTTCTATATTTTCTGTTTTTAAAAACACGTTGCATTTCCACTAAAGGAGTCTTTTATCCTCCAGAAAATGTTGGATATACTTTGTGTCAACAGATATTTTCTGTCTTTTTAAAAGAACAATCTAACTGAAAAGGCATGTCTCTGTAAATTGATGGCTGTAAATCCTGTTGTGGCATGCGAATTTAGTGAGCAGCAGACATATCCCCTCTGCTCCTTTACTTGTTTGCTCTACTCTAAAATTAGACACAGATGAGTGGCTTCTGCATGTTTCTGTTTTACTGAGATTTTTTTTTGTTGTTGTTTGTTTTTTTTTAGGAATTTACCTCCTTTTCAGTTTACAAGTTGTCTCTCAATTTCATCTTCATATGTCAGGAGCTTTTTGCAGATAGAGCATTTTTAAATAAATAAGTGGATTTAATGCTACCCCTCTTCAGCAGGTTTTGTCTAACTTGCGTAGACCTGAAGATTAATCAAAGACAGGGAATATTTTGGAAGCGGTGTTCAGGGAGCTGCTGGGCCTGGAGAATCCACGTCCCAGTTTGATGTCGTTCAGGACTGTGACGTCCAGATATTTCCTTGAGGAGGGGTGCAGTCCACATTCCCACCAACCCAGCCTCTCTCCCTCGCTTGTAGATACACACTTTCCCGCAGACACTCGGCCACACGTGTGTGCACATGGCGCTCCGTCCCATCTCCCTGCCCCCCTTCCTGTTATCAGACCAAAATCTGTATCCAATCACCCAGATGGTGAAAATTAAAATCTATTTTTTGATTCTCAGTGGTCTTAAGTTCATTAAAATGTGAAATTGGCAGATGAGTAAAGAAGGTCAGCGCACATTAGGCTACTAGCTCAGAGTCAGACTCTTCACCTTGGACTGGAAGATTTTCTTTTAAAAGAGGGACGCTGAGTTTTAGTCCTCCCAGTTTGCTGCTTCCTGAGCTCTACAAGAAGATTCCTTAAAAAGCAGTCATGTCCACTTTTTCCTTACCTTAAGAGGGAAAAAATGGACTCTTTTGGGGTTCAGACACCAAGTAAGGCAAAAGCAGAGGGACTAGTCGTCCCATTGTCCCTCCTGTCCCTCCTTCTCCTTTCGCAGCACATGTGCTGGATGTGTTTGTGACAATCCTCCGCGCTGATTAAAGGCTCAGCCCGTGTACAAACACGGACCGGCAAGTCAAACTCATCCACATATTTAGGTTTTTCAACGCATCATTTTCTAAGCTCCCCCTGTCATTGGCTATGAAATTGTTATCTTTAAAGCCATGTGATTGGAGCTTTGCATCCATTCGGGATATTATTTCCCACCGTTTATTGCTGTGATCTGTGATCCAGATCCATCTTGCATTGTAATCACTTTTGCTACAGTTTGTGCATTTCTATTATTACAAGGCCCTCGTTCTCAGCCCCTTATTGTGTGAACCACATGTGAAGCTCCGTCTCCATGACTCTGATCCTGTGTGTGACCGTTGGGTCCCTCTCATCACATCCCACCAGGAGTCGCATCAATAGGTTGGAAATTTAAACACGAGTATCTAATTTCTCTCCCCTCTGTCTCTGCAGCAGCCGAGCCCCTCTCCACGGCCGTCGTCTCGTCGGAGGAGCTGTCGGAACGCTGCTCGGAGCACTCGGAGGACAGCGGCAGCCTCAACGGCCACCATCCAGTCCCCACCGCGGGCCGGTTGGCCCGGCTGGGTCCGGACTCTCACCCCTCGCCGGAGCAGGACCTCCTGACCTGCGGTCAGTGCCAGGCCACCTTCCCCCTGGCAGACATCTTGCTCTTCATCGAGCACAAGAGGAAGCGATGCCACGGGCCTCCCTGCCTCGCCATAGGCAGGGGGCTGGACAAACCCCCTTCGCCCTCCCCCGGTTTGGCCCTCACCCCTTCACCTGCTCTGAACTCTCTGCGTGGCCGCAGGCCGGTTGAAGTTGGGGTTCAGGCCACGCTAGCAGACGAAGACGACGAGAGGTTCTTGTCGCCTCGGGGGATTTGCCCAAAGCAGGAGCCCCTTCCAGGTAAACAGAGCAACATGCATCACCTTCAGCTCTACATGAACACAGGCGTGGCAGGCTGCAGAAA
This sequence comes from Xiphophorus hellerii, assembly GCF_003331165.1. Classification (NCBI taxonomy): domain Eukaryota; kingdom Metazoa; phylum Chordata; class Actinopteri; order Cyprinodontiformes; family Poeciliidae; genus Xiphophorus; species Xiphophorus hellerii. The sequence continues at coordinate 7,243,468 of NC_045693.1, forward strand.
AACAGGTGACTGAACGTTCAGAGCATGGGCTTGTGTGTGATCATGGCTGGATGTTCAGCTGTACTTCGCCTTTTCCTTTCACTGCCCTCAGAAACAGTGTTAGTAGAAGTTTGGAGGAGCTCAGACACAGATTTCTTAGCCTTTTGAAAGGACAGAGGGGTTTTTTAAGTCATCATGTTTTTACTGTAGTACAACAAGCCGGCATGTTTTGTAGCTTCCGAATGAAAACATTTGTCCCAGTAAAACCAACTCAGGTCTGCTTGAACTTCACGGGTTGGACAGTGGACCAGTGAAGTGTGTGCTGCACCAACTGGTCAGGATGTAGTGTGTATCTGTTTGTGTGAGGCAGGGCTTTATTAATCAGCTGTATTTGGTGCAGAGTGTGTGTGCTTACCCAGTGTGGCCTATTCCCACTGGCCAGTGGAAAGGAGACAAGAGTGCCCTTGAATTTGTTTTCCCTTTGGTCAAGGCATGTGTGTGTGTTGATGCAGGATCATTTTCTGATCAGTGTGTGTGAGTTTTAGTCTTGGGAGCAGCTGAAGCGTCTCACTGGTACTCTGTTTGTGTCTCCTGCTCTTGGTGCTCCCGCCCTCCTTCCCAGGGCGCAGTATTTTACCCGAATAAATTTGGCCCGTGTCCGCTACCCTCTCGGAGTTTACCTTCACGCCGGAGAATCCTTCCACTTTCCGTTTTTGAATCAAACGAGAGCCTCGCTCACGGAAATGTTCTAACACCACTAATTATTTGTTACAGTGGTATTCACCCCCCCGCCCCCCGGTTCCATGTGCATTTTAATTAGCGGCAGTTTTTAGCCGTGTACTAAATTAGCTGTTGCACGGAGAGGGAGAGATGAAAAACACCCATCATCACTCCGTTTGCCGAACACAGCTCAGGAATTTGAGAAAATGAGCCTCATATTCCACATTTGGAGCTGAACTCAGTTCCCATGATTGAAACATTGCAGCTACGGGAACGGAGATTATTTTTGAAAATCTGCGCCAGCCTTGACCTTTTCTCTCCACAACGGCAGGAACACGAGCTCGTCTTTTAGCTTATATGCTTCTCTGGTGTCTGCACGTATATAAAACACACACACACACGCCCCCGCACACACACACGCTTCCTTACACACTCTCACTCTCGCAGACACTCACCAGCTAAACTGGGTTATTAGAGCGATTTACATCATAATAAGGGCGTCTGGTTGCTTGAATAGTGCTGCGTGTGGGAACGTCTTGGTGGGAACAGCTGTACGCTCAGACAGGACAGGAAAACAGGACAGCAGCAGCATATATCTTCTCCAGACTTGACACCACACTGAGCGGTGGACAGGCCAAGCATTATTAAAAGTTTGCCGCTTCATGAAAAGGGGGAAAACACATCTCTAAACGGTCTGTTTAAATTTACGTCTTTCCCCTTTAATTTGCCATTCTTTCTGGGGAGCTTCCCTCTCTCCACAGCGGCCAATCTCTGCAACACATTCATCCTGATAGCTGATAATTAAAGCCAGCACCCTCCAACCGACCCCCTCCTCCTCCCCTACCCAACCCCAGCTTTCATCCTAATTGACCCCAAACTGGCAGGAGATGCAAAAAAAAAAAATATATATATATATATATAATAATCTGCTGAAGCTGCGACTGTGGCGATCCAAATATATTCACAGTGACACTGAAAAGAAGAAAGATGTCTCGTGTGTGTTTCTTATTTGTGAATGTTCTGTTTTATAAACTTTATAGAGCCTCTGGACAAGAGGAACAAAAGGAATCAAGATGCAACTTTTGTTTTTACTGTACGGACTGAATATATTCCAACATAATAACACTGACTGGACATAATTTTGAGTTTATTCACCCCCATCTTTACATCTGCATGCATCCTGCAAGCTGAGGGCATGTGCATTTTGAAATAATAATAAAAAAACATCTGGGAAAAGCACTGCACTTACTTTTGCTTTTTTTCTGCAACCAACAAACAGTTCTGGCCTAGATGTTTTTTTTCTGTGTGTGTGATAAATGAAAAGGCAAATCATTGCTGCAAAAAAAAAAAGGCTGGGTACCTGACCATTAAAGCCACACACACATAACTCTCAGCGCTCTCTTGCTTGCCCATTTATTCTATTAATCCCTAACTGAGATGAAAATTCTGATTATAATCCCTGAGGCGGTCCCTCGCTCAGAAACAGCATCGCTAATGTCTCGAAAGAGAGAGGGGTCTGCGTGTGTGTGTGAAATGTGTGTGAAGTGTGAACAGCTATGTCTTGTCCTATTTCTTTTTTCCCATCAACAATGGATATTAATGTAAAATATTCTTTGGTTTGAAGATTGAAATTTAGAAGGAATTCTTTATGGATTATTTCAGCTGTAGACACACCTCCTCCTGTTTGGTTTTTCCAAATTGATTTCCTGGTAATGAGGTTCAAGAATTTAACTCACGTGGTTTGGATGTCGAGTCGAGATGAGGCCAGCGATCTGCGTTTCAGTGAAACATTGGCTGATAAGCTATCTGTATTAGCTCATTAGCACGGATTTTATCGCTACAAGAGCAGGATGATGAATCCCCCCAAAATTTCTCACATTTCTGAACCCAAAATATCCGGTCCTCCATTCCGCTCTGGCCCCGCTGAAGTGCTGTCCTGGCTTGGAGCCTCGCACCACGAGCGTTGTTAGTCTATGATCTACTGATTAGCAATTAGCTTATCATCAGTGGCTAATGCTGCCCATCTCAGTGCACATTAGTGCATTTTTAACACCCAATCACAGTCTGGCTCTGTTTCAGAACGCTCTCCCTCCATCTCGTATCCTTCCTCTGCTTTTTCTTTTCCCTTTTTCTCGTTTGGCTCGTTTCTCTCTCTCTCTGTCTCTCTTTGAGTCTCACCCTGATGCATTAGCAGTCAATGCAAATCCAGGACAGCCAATTGATACTGAATCAATTACAGTATGTTTGGTGGGTATGTGTGCGTGTGTGAGTGTGTGTTTCATGCTGTGGAACATCCCAGCGAGCCCAACAAAGAGATTTCACACGCTGGCTGCCATCACTAATCTATTGTCACTCTCCCTTTTTGTCCGCCTTTCTTTATTTCTCCACATAAGATTTTATTTAGTGGACTCGAGTGCTGCGCTGCGTTTGAACAGCGTCGGCACGGTGAATGGCCTCTCCGAATATAAACACGCTGCTGTGTGTGTGTGTGTGTGTGTGGAAATCATCAGCAGTAGGATAACACATGCAGTACAGGTTACTGGGACGACTGGAAAAGCTAATAATCTTCTGCAAAGGCCAGTGGTCTGTTTTGTGTTATATATCTGTATATTGATATAAACGTCACTGGGAGAAAGCATTTTCTCCCTTTCAGATTTTTTCTGTTTTTTATCTTACAGTTTTTTAAAAAAGAAAATCAGACAAAGTAACCTGATGTGTTAAAACAATGATTTCATTTATTGAGGTTAAAAAAAATCTATCCAAGCCAACATTGCCACTCCTGGTGGCAACAAAGGCCATCAAACTTTCTGGCCCACTCTTTGTTGCAGAATTGTTTTAATTCAGCCACATTTGAGGATTTTGACGCTTGACTGACGCGTCTAACATGTCTACATCTCATTCGTATTTATTTTCAGACCTTGATTAGGGCATTCCTGAACTCTCACATTGTTATCCTTGTTTTTTTGTTTGTTTTTGAACAATTTAATCGTGCTTTGGAACATTGTCCTGCTACATAATCCAAGTTGCTTCAGCTTAAGGTCACGAACTTTGGGTCAGACATTTTCTCGTTGTCCAGATCCTGTGTCACTAAGTTAACCTAACCCTAAACTTTGACATGAACACCACCATGGCTGCTCATGAGGATGGATAGATGAAAAGTGAACGACTCAATTAAATCGGGAGGGCTTATGCAGATCTACCAGTTTTTACCAAATGGCATTTTAAGCTGAATCTGTGTTACAGTTAAATCTGAACGAGGATGTTAGTAAGTGAATCTGAATCTGTTTGTATGAGTGGATTGAATTGTTTTGATTGAACTGTATTTGATATGATTTGAATCAGTTGTGTTGTAAAGCAAGTTGAGATGATTTTTGCTGTAAATTGTCATTTTATAAATAAACTAAGCTGGAATAAATTATTTAGTGCTCAGCAAAAAGAAGAAAAACAGTGAGTATGGGCAGCATGGCGATGGTGCTAAAAAACAACATTTTGCTGCTTATGGTGTTAAGAGCAGTAATAAAACAAAGACGAGTCAGTTGACTTGAGCGTTATCCTGCTTGGTAATTCCACAGCACACACACCCACACTGTTATATAAGACAGCATTAAAGTGTTAACTACTATAAACCTCGTCCTGCTTCCTCGTTTGGCAGGTTTTCTGCTTGAATATTTATAAAGCCGAGGTATCCTGGCTTTCAGCAACTGCCGAGAAGATTTCGTTAAGCTCCTGGTTTTGAACCCTGTCCGCTTAGCGAGCACCTCCGTCCTCCTCTGTCTGCAGCTCTCCTTTCTCTCCCAGACTTGTGAAGCTTGAGGCCCGAGCTGAGGTAACCCTGATGACATCCCGACAACATCACCAGTGTTACTTGTGACTCCTCCGGAGGCGCAGAGGGGGATCATGCAAGCGGTTTCTTAGGCTTTGCAGTTTGAAAAAAAAAAAATAGTGGTCAAAACAAAGGATTGAGATTAAAGCTAAGGCTGAATGTGATCCTGACCACGACCTTTGACTTCTTTGTGGAGTAGCTGAGAGATTCCCTGCGGTGATCATCAGATTCCTGCACATATGTACAGCAGGTTGCTTTGATCCTTGTTTTTTTGGTGTTTTTTTGTGCTTATGGCGTTGATTGGTATTTATTTTCCTCCAACAAATCATGCTCCTGCAGAGAATGTGATGCAAGGCAAATAACATGGCAAAAGAAGATAAATTGATGATCAACAGTCATTAATAATGTATTAGTATTAAATAGCAGCCGGTAGTGCTATTGAAAATCAGATTTGTCAGTGCAGATGCTGATGGCAAAGTGCTCCATGTGTGAACTAAACCAGGGCCGATTGCTGGTATTGAGGTATATCAAGTGTTTAGAAAATGTAGTTTAAAAAAAAGTCATATGAATTTTCAATTGTAAGTTTTATAGGGCCTTCCAATGAGATGCAAGAGAAGATGACAGAGTGAAATGTTCTCTGGCTGAGAAATCAAGCTCTAACATTACACCATGTTTCTGTGCATTGCTAGTCAGATGGCTAAAAGTATGTTGCGATTTTCTATTTTTGCTTGGAAAATTTACAAAACGTCGTGTGAAAAGTACGGATGTGTAATGTAATACTGTCATAAAGCCACGTTCCAAAACTGCTAAAATGTTCCGCGATTCTGTTCATGCGGTTTAAAAACCTTTGAATGAGATGCCAGAGAAATCAGCAGAGTTTTCTTTGGCTGTATGGAGCATAGAGCAATGCTGCTGCTGCACACTGGTGGACAGGAGGCTGAAAGCCGCCTCTGAAACTGTTCCATGTTACTTACAAAAACACAAATTTAAATGTGGAGGAATATTTTTGGTCATGAAATAGACAGTCATGTTGGGGAAGCTAAATGATCACTATCAGTCTTATTAAGGTGCGAGCGGAAAGTCTGTTCAGCAGCCGACTTCAGTAGCTAGCAGCTAAAATCTTTGTTAATGTGTCACTCTATGAAAAGCAGAATGATAAATAGGATAATCGTCTTAGGAATGTGTTTTTCTACTAATAGTCTATGAATAAATGAAATCGATCATAAAATTGTAAATGTATCAATCTTTTAGCAGCAGGAAAAACTTGTGCATAAGTTATTAAATTATGTTTTTATGCTATAAAATCTTATCATATCAGATTAATATTCCGTGAGATCTCATACCAGCCCATGCCATGCTGGAAGTCATGCCTTTTTTCTGGGTTTGGAATAAATAGAAGCAGAACAGGAAAAGGACAGCACCACCACAATGATGAAGAAACGACAAAAATATAAAAAATCCCAAGGAAAAGACGTCAGACTGCCCACACGTTCTGACTGACGGCTGTTCTCTGAGAAGCGCGACACTGACGCACCAAAACAGCAACAACGGTCAGCGATGATGACAGACGTGTTAAAAAAGAAAACAAAACAACAATAACAAAAAAAGGGAAAGATCTCCACGCTTTTTTTGGCTCTCTGGCAAACTTTCCCAAAACAGTGACAGGGCGGGATGAGACGTTGGAAGGAGGAGGATTATTTTCCCGCGGTGGTGGCGGCGTGTCGGTGACGTCAGGTCGACCCGCTCTCTGTGATGGAGGATTGTTTATTGATCCGGCTCTTTGTGTTTATGCAAGTGCCTCGACATCCACGCTACATTTACTTCTTGGTGGTGAGAGGGAAAGCTGCTGTTTTTGGCCGCTCACTTTGTGTGAGTGTCTGTTCCAAGGCATGCACACACACAGGGGCTGCACATGTAGCTCAGCTCTCTTATTATGTTGAAGGCTTGTACATAAAACTGTTTATACACTACAAAGCTTATTTATATAGGCCACTGGATTACAGACTGGTTTTATATACCACACACACAGAGACATACACACACATACACACACACACAGACTACTTATGTGTCCATTCGTCAGTGTTACCTGTCATTACTTACATCAGTTGTGTGTTTCAGTGTGAGTTCATGCAGGATAGTCCCTGTTAAAGGCAGCCAAAGCTGAGCTGGCAGTGTATGTGTCTCAACTCTGATTTCTTGCTTCCAGTTTGGCTGAACTGCTACTTCGGCGTATGACCACCCTATATGTAGCTGCTTGTGTAAGCAGAACACAGACTGTGCACACGCCACTCTGTATGAGTTAGTCTAATTGTTGAGTTTTGCATCCTGAGATTCAGTCGGCTTCCTCCTGTCACGGCGACCATCTCCTCCTTCGTTTCACATCCTTCTTCTCAGCATGTTGTAAACAGATGGAGTTTTTAGCTTCAAACATATCGCTGCAGTTGCATCTGAAGCTTTTTACCTGAACACTCACAGAAAAACAACTCTGGTTATAAAATCTTGTCCAGGCAATACAAACGGATCATCCAACTCTGGCAGCAGTTTCATACTTTTCCTCATTTCAGAACCAGACGAGAAATTACGAACAACGTATTGACATTAATATGAATTGACAAATTAAATTACACATTGGCTTGCTCCAAAATGTTCTGCGGCAAAAACTTCCTTCTACCACAAACCTAATTTTCTAATTTGTTTTTTTCCCCTTTGGTGTAATTTGATAAACTTCAAATATATAGACAGTTGCAGTAATATCTCATTGATAGAGATGAACCATGTAATTCAAAATAAGAATTACATGCCTATATTTTCCTTTATTGGGGCTTTTCTCTAGTCCACACATGGTCAACAACTATACACATAAGCTCAAACATATGAATACACTTTTACTAGTTCATTTAGTTTCATGTCCTTAAGTAAATTTCTTTCTCATCCACTCAGTATTTGAAGCCATCAACAATGGATGGATGGATATTCGATCACTGCTCTAAATACTTGGAGCTTTTCTAAACTGGTTGGAAGCGACTTTTATTCACAAATTTTTAACATGGTTGAGCTCTGTGCCATTGAAGAAATGTTATATTTGCCTGCATGAAGATGCAGAATATTTATGTAATTCTCTGATTTTTATTATTACATCCACTTTCAGTAGCAGAACAAATGAAAACGCTGCCGCCACAGTATTTGACAATTAAAGTTGCGTTGTTAGGTTTGATAACCTCACATCAACTCATTCTTCTTGTGACCAAACTGCTCAGTAATGCCTCATCTGACCATAAAACCTTTTCTTTAAAAGGCATTTAACATGTCCATGAGGACAAATAGGCGTTGTTTTCAAAGTAGATGCTTCTTTGCCGGTCGGCAGCCTCACATTTTATGGCTACCAACATCGGTTTCTGGACTGATTATAAGCTCAGACTCCAAATCATCGTCACCAGCAGAAGACCTGACTTTTTCCCGATAATTTGCGGTGGCTCATTTGAATTTTAAGCGCTACTTTAATCTTCAAAGCTCAGATAGCTTTATGAATATGCATGCAATGGGCAGACTTTAGTTCATTACCTTGTTGTAAATTCTAATGACCATTAGGTCCTCACAGTAATTGCCAATTGTTTTGCATTTTTGATTGGGCTATTACCATGCGCATTGGAGGCGCACATCAGCCATGCTTGTCAGAGCCGGCATGTCAGGAGGTGTTTGTGTGTTTTAATGCCTCTTTGTGGATATGTGTGTGTTTTTATTCATTCACGCCTTAGGTTAGAGATATGTATGTGTTTTTCTAGACTAATATAAATGAAAGTAGCATTTTTTAATTGAAACAGTGACTGAGGAGTGAGCCAGAGATTGGATGCGTTTAATTTGCATGATGTCTTCTCTGTTTCCCCATTACACTTCTTGTTTTTCACAAACACACTGACAAAGATCACCCAGCGTGAACCATCTGGCTCTCCCCTGTACATTTAGGTCCTGACATGTTGAAAAATATTTCTCAATGCCCACATCTCTTTCAGTCTTTCTGCTTCTCCTTGAACAAACTCGTGTCAGATACATCTCTTTTTTTCTTTCCTCCATCCTTACTCATCTCTATCTTCAGCTGCCATTTTGGAGCTAGTGATTCGTCTTTCTAATTGACTTTCTCTTCAACCATTGGCAAAAACTCTTTAAAAAGGAAGGAGACAAAGAAAATGCATCCTATTGTTCTGTCGTTAGCAGGAAAAATGCTTCTGTTTCTGCAAGCTGCGTGTGCAGAAACACACTCTGTTCCGCCTTTTGTACTCAGATACCTATGTTTCTTTTTTGTGAGAGCAAGACAAAAAGAAGAGTCAATAAAGTAAATCAATTTTCTTTCACTAATAAAGCCTGACAATTAAGAAAGTAGAAACAACAAACAAGAAGCAGAACACAGGCATTAATCTCTTTGTTTTCCTCTTTATTGTTTTTTCTCTCTCATCTCTAAACCTCCCTTCCTAACCTCTAACTCTCACAGAGACACTCCTGCTTTTCCTCCGATTCTCCTGGTTTGTGTACAAGCGCTGTGAGCGAGATATGGGAACCTACGTACCGATGAAAAGGAATTCTTAATTGCTCAGGAATGAGCACTGTTGCAAAAGGGTGTTGTAATGGAGGCGTGAATGCGTGTGTGTGTGTGTGTTTCGAGGTGCTGTCTCCGGTGGGACTCACAAGACCTGTTTCCTGAGGTCTCTTTTAGCCCCCTTACAAATACATCCATACACACACAGACACCCCCCCCCCACAGACACACACCTCTGGCTGCTGTTACTCACTTCAAAGTTGTTAATATTCAGTTGGGAAACTGTATCCAGAACACAACTAAATTATTAAGCGTATGAACTTTTTAGGCAGTAAGATGAACTGATGCGCCACATCTATGAGATCCTCCTTGTCTTTGCACATGTACGTGTGTATGTGGGCGTGCACATGCCCTCTCCTTCTGCCTAGTGCCTGGTCTTTGGCCAAGGGCATGCATAATTGATCCCGTGCCCACGATCATTTTCTTGATGTAATTGCCCGCGTAAGATATGATGAAATCTAATGGATAATTCATCTTCAACAACCCCCCCCTCTCTTATCCGACCCCCATCCCTAAAATGGATAAAGAGCTGCTAAAACGTACCTTTTAAGCTTTTCTGTCTGAGTCTGTGGGTGTGTTAGCTGGCACAGAAATACTAAAGCATCCACAAACACAACTATAAACATTCTTTTTTTAATGAAAAACTGTGACAGTATGCAGATGTTGAATTGGCTGTGGCTCAATCAAACTAAAACTGCACTGAAAATGCTTATTCAGATTCTCTGTAAGTTTGTGAAAAAACCAAAGCGACAAGGCAGGCAGCTGAAAGTCAACCCAACCTGATTTGCTAAGCAAGCTAGTCAAGTTGCCATGTTAACACACTTGCGTGATCATCATTCAAGCAGGGCATATAGCGATGACAGAGTATCTGTGCAGCAAGATAGGCAAAAATACACAGAAATCACCTCTTTGCAGTGTGTAATTAACACAATGTTGCAAACGGAAAGAGTTACGCTGCATGCCACAAATGTGTTTAATTTAAATTTTTATTCAAATTTAGAGTTAAAATTTTTAAAAGTGATAGGTAGGCCTGTCATGATTACAAATTTTACTGGACAATTAATTATTGCGATAAATGATAATGTTGTTTGAGACCATTTTCAAGGTATATATTGATAATGGAATAATAGTGCAAGTTTGCTCTCCTAAAGATCAATAAGCTTTAATTTTGTAAAGAACACTGAACACTGAAATTGGAAGATTTTTTAAATATTAAAAATAAAACACAACTGAAAAAAATTAATAAAATGGAAATTAAAAGCGACACAACTGAAACTATAAATATTATGATTTCTCTTTAAAGAAAATTGTCCTTCAAATGGAAATGATCAATCTCATTTTAATTTATCGCGCGATTAATTGATTAATTGCTTTTTATGATAGGCGTAGTGACAGACGATTCATAAATGGTCAGAAGCAGCTAAGAGATGAATTTGTCTTTGCAGAATAATGTCCGACCTGTTATGTGAGAGAGATTTTTATTAGGCCGTTTATCTACATACCTACTTCCACTTCCCTGAAGTACATGGAACTCCAGACATCTTTTACAAATAAACCAATACAAAAAAATCTTCAGCAAGTTCTGAGTCTCTTCCCAATGACATCTGCTCAGATGCAACCCAGGAGATTCCCTAATCAGAGGCCTAAACCAGCATAACTGACTCCCTTCAGTAAGGAGGAGCAGCAGCTCTACTTTGGGCCTAACCATTGAAGAAAAGTCTCTTTTCTCATCTCCAAGTCTGAGTCCAGCCAACATGTACAGAAAGTCATGCTCTGAAGGAGCCAAAAGAACCACGTCATCAAAAAAGCAAATGTGCAACTGATGTTTGCTCTCTTCTCCACAATTGCATATTAAGATCCATAAAATTAGCACCTCAAACAGGTCCAGTGACATGTAGCATTAAACAAAGAAAATATGATGATGAAAGCAGACATGCTTTCATGAAAGACTACAAGATCCTAGGCTTAGGTCAAAAGAAAATCATCTGTATTGTTTATTTTCATTTGAAAATTCCTGACACACAATCATTCATCCACAGCTGCAGTATAATTAAAAACTGAACCAACCATCAAATGAAGAGCACATCCTGTCCCTACCAAACAACAACAACCAAAATTAATTGCTGGGGCATCAAGACATGGGCTTTAGTGTTAAATTGAGAGTAAAGCATGAAGTATTCCACGGGAAAGCCTGGATGAAATCCCACATGCCACTTTTTTTCCCTTCTCCCCTTTTTTCTGCAGTTTTCCATTGAACTCCAGATGTGTTTCAACACGCTCTGAACTGCAGTCACTGCTTCTCTTTCTCTCCTGAATACACTCTCACAGAAGGATTGTGGACTTAACATGCTTTTTAGCTTTTGTTTAGTTTTTATTTTCTTGTTGTCTCAAGCTGGCTTCAGAGTGTTTGTTTGTAGGTGCTCTCCAAAGGTCGATGTACATGTGCAGCAGACCCCTACCGTCCTGCCTATGGACTGACAGGACAAAAGGACGCACACGCAGTGTTTATCTTTGCAGCACGAGGGAAATTCAGGCCCCAATCTGCACCGCCCCAAGAGGTGTTGAGAGAAATGAGGGAGGAGCTGAGGTGGGGGGCAATAAAAAAAAAGCTAGATATGGAGAGATGAGGAAGAGAGGGCATGGGGGTAGAGTGTCCTGGGGGATAAGGGGGAGAAAGAGGGAGAGAAAGAGAGACAGAGGGGGTAGAGGGAGGAATGGCTGGGTCTCGGCACTCTCTGTCCATTAACAGATGAACTTGGCCGGCGTCCAACTGTTTGATGAGACGGGTGTCGCAGGGCTGCGTGTATAATGGGTGGGTGTTGGGGTTACACACACAGTCACACATGCACAATTACGTACACCCGCTCCAGCTCCACATTTCAAGTTCCTGCTGCCGTCCAAAAACAAGCTCTCACTCCCATTTCGTCCACCTGCACACACCTTCCCCCCAAACACACACACATTGAGTTCAATAGAACAGGCTCTGACTGGTTTGCTGGCATAAAAATCCAGATTTCTTTTTTAAAAACGGCATAGTAAGATGGAAGGGGGACTATAAGGTTCAAAAAGACACAGAAAGATGGACAAAAACACTGCTGATTTCCACCAAAGCTCCTGACCTGCTGAGTCCTTCTCCTCAACACACAGGGTGAGAAAAACAGAGAAAAGTGCACCGAGAGGAAGAGACAGCTGAGGAAGGTGAAAGCAAGGCAGAAAGAATACTTGAGAAAATAAAATAAACATATTTTCAACCTTTCTTTTCAGTTTTTTGCTCCTGTAACCAACTGTGAATTAACAGTGCAGGAGTTTGCTAATATTGCCAGCAACAAGTTGGGTCAGAACCTGTACCAGGAGGGAAGGTCATTCACAGCCCAGCTGCTATCCAGCAGGTTATGTGGGTTTCATTCCTTGCCAAAGGGCATATCCGTGTCAGTTGGCTCTTTGGCTGAAAGTTGATGGAAAAGTAGTTAGCACAGGTTTTGTTTGTAACTGATACAGCGTTGGTTAACATCTGACTGATGTATCATACAAAGTCGAAGAAAGTATGTATAAGTACTGAGAATTTAGTTTTTTCTGCTCAATCACATCCAACATCTAGTTGCCTTGCTCGAAAATACTTGGGTAGCATTCAACGATACTTTTCCCTTCTTGTTTTTTTTTTTCAAAATGTCGTTCACGCTGATTGAGATGGCAAAGTTTGTTGATACAGCTGATTTTCTCTCACTTCCTCTTGTTGAACGGTCAGTTTTATCTTTTGAATTGTTTTGATGTTGTAAAAGTCATTTGCCAACTTATTTATTTCCCCTCTTTCAACTTTCAATAACAAAAGAAAATCTGTTAGGACAGCAAAAGCATTTAGACTGGAGTGGATACTCTAAATCCTGTATAATAAGATAGACTGTTAAATTTGTGGCAGGACTTAAATGTTGGTGTTCACATACACTCTCTATTGTCTGTGACTGAGCTTGAGCTATTTAATATATATAAAAGGGTGGAAGTTTCAGGACATTGTTTCTTTCACTTCACAATCAGATTCAGCTTTGTGTTGGTCCTTCACGCAGCACCACAATAAAATATATATAAATATTTGATTGTAATGTGACAAAATGTGAAAAATGTTTATCTTGTACAGGTGTGCTGTATACAATTTCTATGAATGAGAGTAAAATGTATCTGTTTTGGAGTTTCCTTATTTTCTCCTCCTTGAAACCTTCACATGTAAAGTGTTGACAGTGAGAGTCTCATTAATAAAAAATTACTACATATGAACATAATCTCCAACTGCATCTCCTATCAGCATGCTGATGTTTGAACCGGATCAGGCTCTGTAATAATTACTACATTTAATACTCAGTGTACTTATTGATGGATCTCATGCATCTTCACACTATGCCTTCATTTTGAGACAGGTGTAGAGTTTCATTTAAAACAGAGGCTTTAGAATGTGCTTTCACCATCAGATGTGTTGTGATGTTCATACACACTTTTTCTTGTTTTCATGCATTTTAGGGATCCATTAACACAATATGTTTTGTGGGAACCGTTCTTTCTAAACACACACAACGTATCTTTATTCTGTTTTAAGTTCCTTCATATGCATATTGTACTCACTCAAAACACAAAAAGGATAATTTTATTTTTTTAGTATATATACAACCTCTTTCTTTTGCATTACATGCTTACTTACAGTAAAGTGTTATTTATTTTATTCCATTTTAAGTTCCTTCATATGCATATTGTCCTCACTTAATACATAAAAAGAATAATTAAAATTTTCTAGTATATTTGCAACCTCTTTCTTTTGCATTGCATGCTTACTTACAGTAAAGTGTTGTCTAAAAATGTCCCAGTTATATAGATGGCATAATATTATTTGAGAGAATGAATTAACCAAGCATTGAAGAACAATTTGAATGCATTAAAATGTATATTTTGTCACATTTTTGTAGAGGTGTAGCGATTTTGCACAGATGTCCCAAGGTCATTCCCTATGAGTCATTGACATGATTGTGAGAGCAGTCGATGATAGGTCAGGTAGGAACACTGACCTTATGTTTGGTCTGTTGGGCTTCACATCACATGTAGCCTGCACTGTGACCTGGATCCCATAAACTAAACAGACTGAAACAAGTGCAATAAACACAACACAGTCTGTCTGTGCAAGAAAGAGTTTTGGAGTCACTCCAAAGGACCAATTATTTAGTCATTTTCAGCTGAGTGAGTTTTTTTTTAGATATCATTCAGAACCAAAACTGACTCTTTGGGAGCCAGGTTTTAAAATTTTTGATATTTTTTAGCTGTACTGTACTAATTTATGTCCTTCCATAAGGCATGAAAATATCTTTTTAAGTTCTAAAATACATCTAAATGGATGTAGGTTAAATATTTTCCTGTTTCCTGTTTTGCTAACTTAAAATATCCTATGCTCATTACTTTTACATGTTTATTACATTCCACATTTAGCTCATAGCTTTAGTAAATTATTAAGCATCCATATTTTGACAATGTAGTTCGATTCAAATTCAATTCAAAATACTACAGTATACTGATCCCAAAGGAAAGTGTTAGATTGATCCAAGGGCATTGAAAGACATAAGGTCATGCTGGACAAGATCTGAATATAAAGTTCAAACCAAAATGTACTATCAACTCTAACCAGCTTTGTTGCATGATGCTGCAGCCTCCGTGTTGGGAACGGTGTGTTCAGGGTGATGTGGAGTGATAGTTTTATATGTGTACATATATTTTTAAATGCAAAGATTTACTCTTGTAGTCTGACTTTATTGTCAAAGTGCTTCAAAGACATAAAAACTAGACTCCACAGTAAAATAGAATGAATCTTCCCCAGATTCCTGCAGAGGCAGGAGCACAGGTAATTCCAGTTACTACCTTTTGGAGAGAGTTTAAGTTTTCAGATAGTAAGGTTTTTGAACTAATTTTTTTCTTGATATCTGCCATTCAAAACATTTTTAAATACATTTTTTAAAACTTACAGCTTAGTTCATCTGCAAATTTATGTCATAATAAAACCCAGTACTTTAAATTCTACCTAATAACTCTGCCTGAAAGCTTTAAATCCAGTTCTTACAACAGATTTTATATCCCAGAGATTTCTCATATGGGGATTTGCATCATGGTGCTGGCATCGAGGCTAGGATCATTGACCACCGCTTCAAATCCTATATGGGTAGACCATAATTAAACATACACATGGAGGCGCTCCCTAAAGGCTTGTAAGTGATGCTACTTAACGGTCCAACCTTTGGCTATGTCTGCTCATCCCCCTCCTGTCCTGCAGGTTGTTTGTGGCAGCATTTGCTGCATTAAAAATGAGAGCTGACTGGCTTGCAGCTACTATATTGGCTACTTTATTTTCTCCCTGCGCTGTAATCTTATGTAAACACAGAAATCAGCTCTCAGCTCACTCTGGCAGATGCAGGCCAGCAGTGATGTCCCACTGTGATATATCCTTTTAAAACCTGGATTAAAAGTTTTGCAGCAGGAGGCATTTAAGGGAGAAGAGATTATGCAGGAGTTTGGGCACCTGCTGACATCTCTTCAATGTGTTGATGCAAAAAAATTAAAACCAAATGTTAGTCAAAAGGGTATTTTATGTGAATATAAAAAGAAGTCTAGACAGAAGGCTAAAACTGTTCAGAGGAAGCAAATTCTTGCACTCAACATGAGATGGCAAAATATTTTTTCTCTGTTAGGGAAAGGTGACAGTGTTATACCTTCAAGTGTCTAGTCTCCCAGAAAAAAATCAACAAGGGTAAAAAAAAAAGATATGGCAGAAGAAGAATATCTCTACAGAAAGACGAAGATTAAGTGGAATGAACAGAAAAAGATATAAGAAACATGTTGTGACGTGACCCATGTCCGGCTCCGTGTTCGCATAAAAGCAGCGCTCTTCAAAGAAGCATTGTATGTGTGTGTGTTTATGTGTGTCTGCGGCTGTCAGTGTGTATCTGTGTCTGTGAATGATATATGGTTTGTGTTTACCGTGCCATATTTCGGCCTGGCCTGCCGTCACCGGCGTATGAATGATAAATTACGGATGTCCGTCGGATTCACCCAGGCACCTGTGGTCCCTCGCTCACCGGGCCACGTGATAACTGAGCAGAAATAATAAACAAAATAAACAAAGAGAGCGACAGAGAAAAAGAAACAGGAACATTAATACTTATTTGAGATGCATGGTGCTTAAATTCTTTTCAATGTTCAGGGTTTGTTTAGGACTTTTGCTGTTGTTTATTTTCAATCATACATGTGTTTCAAAGAAAAAGTGGTACTAATAATATTAATAATGCTAATAATAATTCAGTTTAGATAAATTTGCAAAAGGGAAAAGACCTTTTATATTGTATTAAATTAGTTCACATCCAAGCTTTGATTTGTTGATGGCCAGCATTAACAGCAAGAGATACTTTTTCCATTTTGCTAAATTCCTAAATATTTGTATGAAGCAACTTTTTTTGTAACAGCTGGGATCTGTTAACTTGAGCTGAGAGTAAATGAAAGTCATACATTTTGTCTTCTTGAAGTTCAAAACAGTTTTTAGCTTTTGCTGAGATTGTTGTAGTGACTGAAAAACTTTCTGAAAAAGCATCACAGCCAGTATCAATGCCTCTGGCATTGACGCCTAAATCTATTTTGGCTGCATTTAGTTCCAACACCATGATAAAAACAGAGAATAAAATGGATGTCAGAATACATCCTTGGGAAACACCCTTACTAAGGGGAACTAACGTCTTGTTTTCTGCAAAAACACCAAGTTCTGTCAGATCATTTTTAAACCATGCTGTCAAGTCTTTACAGAAACATATGATGTACAGAATAAAATGCTCTAATTAAATAAAAAATAATAATAATGTGCAAAGCTTTTTATACTTTCAATTGAGAATTTAATTTATAACTAGAATTGCTGCTATAAGCGTCCTGTCTTTTCTAGAGATAGTTTGATTTTAGAATATAAAAATATCCTTCTGTTATTAACATATATTTGTGTACTACAGCTCACAAATAAATTGTGTGCTAATTCAGATTAAGCCTTCAGAATTTCAGTTATTTATACTATAATACTTAAAATCATAAAACAGTTTATCCAAATGCCAAAATGAGCACATGTTTTTTTGCTGGATAATCATAAGAGTAAAACGTTTTGCATTTGTTACTAAAAAATTATTTTACTACCATTACATTAGATGTAGACATTACAAAAAATGGTACATTTGTTTGCTTTAACTATTTCAGCCATTACATCACCAGCTATCAGTTTATCTAACTGATCTTATCACAATCAAAATCTGATTTAATCTGATACAAAAGAAAATATGTAAGAAATGTAAAGAACACATAAACTTGAGTATATGGGGTGTACATAGAGTTTAAATCGGTGTGAAAAAAATAAAAAATTTACAACTGCAAAAAAGTTGTTTTTTCAACTTCTTATGAAGAAACATTTTTCAGTTTCCATTTGTGTCAGCAGTTTTTTAGTATCTGTATTTTACATAGTATCATCATAGGTATTAGGTTAAGGTTAAATATTTTGTAGCCATGATTTTAGGGTTGGCTTGTTGACTTTATGTGATATTGAATGGGACATTTTTATGTTTTAGCCATTTGTTGTTCAGCTTAAACATAAAAATGTGACTACATTTTTTCCCTTAATGTACAGAGAGTTTTACAGGGTGAGCATTTTTGAATAAATTTCCATCTTCTCTATGCACCCATGCACTTTGTTACTTTCCAAGGCCAGTTCCTCCTTCACCTCTCAGTTTCCTTCCCGGTCAACTCTTTTCTTTCTTTTCTCTCCTTCATCTGGGCCCCGGTCCCTGCCTCCCTCGGCTGTGTTGCTGTTTTCTGGGCCTGCTTGTCTCAGTAACAGTAAATACCCTTGCTACCTGACACAGATCCACCTTTCTACTTGACCGAGCACACAGAGAAGGGCAGCTGTATGTGTGCGTGCAACGGAGAAAGGTGTATTCTCTGGTGACCCCCTTCATGCCCTCTGGTTTAAAGGGACTGAGTGAGCACACACACCCATGCTAGCACACACTCCCTGAAGCATTCCCCCCTTACAGAGATAAAACACAGGTTTAATCTTTGACACTGTGTCCAAACTGGCCTCTTTGCAGGTGAGGAGAGCCTCCTGGGGAGAGTATGTGTGTAAGTGTGTGTGTGAAGCTGTTAGTTTCGCCGTGACCTAAATGTGGAGGACAATAGCCTGGAGGCTGTACGTGCGCGTGTTTTTTGTGTGTGTAGACAGTACAGTATGTTCTCTTTGCTGCCTCTGTGTGTTGTTGTGCATTCCTGTTTTTAAGCTTACTTTTCTGACTACCATCCACTTACTTCAGTCTGTGTGTGATATCAGCCCTTTGTTAGTTTAAAGCAGTGCAGAAAGTGGCGGCAAGTGATTTGACAGTGTTGATTGGTCTAAAATCGTGATTCAGATCAGTTTGAGATGGTTGACTTAGTTCAGAAACAATATTATACGCATTTTTCTCCATTGCTACTACAATGTTTGTTTAAGCTTTAGAATATAGGTTTAAATTATTATTATTATTAATAGAAATAACACAAATATTATTTTCTGAAATAATTACATTTGGACACAAACTTTAAGTTTTGCTCCATGACAGAAACATTTTGACAGTTCTTAAGTTTGATAAAGTAATTCATAATATAACCTGTTAAACATATCTGCAGGACACCAGGCACAAAAAGATCACAGTTAAAGTTAACTCAGACGTCTTCATTTAAATGCTGGTCTAAATATTTTAGTAGAATCTGTTTTTTTATAACTTCTACTTTTAAAATTGAACATACGTAAATAATTTAATGACTTATGTTTAATAGCCTGCAAAATGTTATGTTTATAGTTTATTCACTTTACAATGAACGTCACCTCAGTATTGCTTTGTCATTCAGCGCTCTGCCACTCAAAAGCCATTTTTAATTACTTTTAATGATCATTTGTTTGTTTTACAGTTTTTTGACAAGTCAGGCAGGATATGTTCAAGGTTTAAGTTCTCTATGAGTAAAGGCTGAAGTTGAATGAAACTTTTAGTTTGAGAACTTGTCATAAGTGAAAACTGAAACTCCATTTACTAACATAATAAAAATCTAAAGCATTCCAGGATTGCTTTACATGTGTTGCAACTTGAATTTTGCTTTTCTTCATCTGTCTCTCAACTGCCCACACAATGTGCTGCACACTGAAACTTCTCATTTCCACTCAGCCATCCGACCTTTTAATAAATTAACTAACATGGTATCTACGAATTATTATCCTCAGTAATTCAAAGACATGTTCAAGTTGAATTAACTCCAGATTAATTTTAGTCATTTTTGGGTAATTATTTGAGATAAGTTTCCCTCACTGGGGGCCTACACAGAGTTTCTCATGGTAGATGTGTTTTAACTGGATCTAAGTCATTCAGCTTTGGGTAGCAGAGGCAGCGCCGGTCAGGAGATTTTGTTTTTTGGGGCATTAAAACTAAACATCAGACACTCACACGGTGTAAGATCATCTGTTAGACTGCCAGAGGCTGATGCTGAATCATCCTGAAGTGGAAAATCAGTCCTGCTGGCCAACTCTCCCCCTACAACAGATGCAGACAACTGGCAATTATTTCATCTAACTTACGTAAAACACCAGAATTCCTGATTGTACTGCAGCTCTCTGTGATGATGATGTTTCAGATGGAGATACTGACCTTTTAGGAATATTTACCATGTAATGCAATTATGCTACTAATGGATTTGGCCCACTGATCTTTTTATGCTCTGTGTCAGTGGGCTAGTAAAACACTGTTGGCTTTATTACAACACTGAAACACACACACACACACGCACACCCCCACGCACACACCCACACACACACACACACCATGCAGACCAGTCGGGCCCGCCGCTCATTTGCGTGTGTATGTTCAACAACTATAATCCTCCCTCCCTGGTGCAATCACACACAGACTCAAATGCACATGCATGCACACGCACACATGCATACCAGACCCCCTTAACTAGTGTGTGTCTGCCAAGTCAGACGGCAGACTGCCAGCAAAAAAGGGGGCTGTGACTGGGGTGAAGGCTCATCTGCTGGGGTTAGCCAGCTATAGCCACACATGCACTTCAAAAAACACACATGCATTCTGACCCGGTGCCTGTTTAGATTAAGAGGGTTTATTAGCTTGACACGGCCCCCATCCTCTGGTCGTTGGGCTCAAGCCAGGGTTTCAGGGAGGCCAGTTATTAGCGTGTGCAATGCTAATATTTTTAGCTGCTGCTGTGCTGCACTCTGCTGCTGCTAATGAGATAAGTGTTCAGCATCTGGACACTTATCTGTGAATATTCACCTCTGTGACGACGGCAGATGACCAAACAGCTGATGAGTAATGAGAAACTGGATCAGACAAAGTCTAATGTGAAAGATTTTTAATGTTAAATGGTGACTTAACTCCAGATAATTATTATGCAATAATAGTTTATGAACACACATCAACATAAAGACAAAGGGCTTTTCAACACATGGACAAAAGGGAGAATTGGAAGACAATACTCTTTCAAAATTAAAAACATCATACTTAAGTCTTGCGAAAGATGTGTTCGCACTTGGCTGAAAAAAAACAACTCATTCAAATATGCATGAATGCTGTCAGCTGGACAAATGGACTAGAACGTCTTGATTGGCTGATTTTGTCCCACTTTTTTGACATGACTTGAAAAATATGCGGTTGTAAAAGGCAAAGTAAACATATTACCATGCTCTTACTTGTTTTTTAGAGCTTCATTTCATGGCATTTTCATTGGAATGAGATAAAGATCTCAAGACAAAATGTTGTAAATATGAAGGAGTGTCGCAGAAATACATTATTTAATTGAGTTTAAGATATGAAAAGACTTTATTAACTTACTTTCTGGGGTATAAGTACATTAAGATGACAGGTTCTCCATGTTTTTTTGTAAAAAGGGCAAAACTGCGATCATCAGGAGCTGGAGTATTTTTTGTTTTATTGCTTCCTGTATCATATGTGGGTCAGCTTAGTGCAGGGAGCTGCTCTCACCACTGCTGTTTTCCATAAATGCTGATTGCAGTGTTCATAAATGCTGTCAGGTCTCATAATTTGTGTTCATATAAAAATGTGTGTGTAACTTCCATACGAAGCACTGCTCTTATATAACTGTTAGAAATGCAGTGATATGAAGACATTGTTTGTTACATTAGTGAGTTTTGTGCACGGCCCCCATCCTCTGGGATCCTTTGCACCGTTTGAGGTCCTCTAATGCTGGACTGTGGTTTAGGTAAGGTCTTACCTGGAGTCAGATCGGTTGTTATTGAACATTTTTAAACTGTATCTTTTAATGCATTACTCTTGATCAATTTTCAAGCTACAAAGATTTTCCCTGTCTCTCCGCAGCAAAACCAACCAAACAACAGAAAAGTAGAGTTAAGAAAAATACTGTAGGTTAGAAAGGAAGCTCTTTATGGCATTCTAAAAAAGAGAATAATAAAACTTCATGTGTGGAATTTTATTTAGACAAGACAGTCTTTTTCTTTCTATAGAGAGTTTAAAACTTGTTTTTAAAGTTTAGATTTAATATGAAAATTCTGGATCTTTAATTGAGGACTTTGTGTGGACATCACTGTGATTTTAACATGAATAATTACTTCACAGGATTTTAAATTCAACCGATGAAAGGTCAAACAGTCACTGAAAGTAACATTTTAGGTAATAACGTGTCGCCAAGCTAGTTGTAGACAACCAAGCTGGTTTCTTTCTGCTTTATAATAGAAACAGTTGAGAGCTGGCTGAAGCACTGGAAAGGTTTGGTGGAAAACCCCTAACCATAGAGAGTTATTATGTCTGCAGGGGGATGAATGCCTTTTGACATTTATCAGTCTGTGGTTCAAATGACATTACATTTTTTTTTGTCGTCTTGGGATTTAAAAAAAAACAACTTATTTTATAGATAGATGCTTGTCTAAAAGATCTCTGTGTGTAACAGCTGTATTTAATGCATTTATATTTTCAAATTAATCTTTCACTCAGGCTCATTTAGTCTGTTATTAAGCTAAATTTCAAAGATTTAAAATTGTGGGACTTTTTAAGAATTAATCCCTTTGTTAAATCAGCACGGATTAAGCGTTTGTAAGTCCTACAATCTTATTTCCTATTTTTATACATATATATATATATAGAGAGAGAAAATCATTGATAGGCCTGACTGCCCACACCTGGCATGCCGAGCCCCACCATGCACACTGGTCACTTCCTCTTTCACGCTTCTCTCACACCCTTGCGCACACATCTGGCTCCAGGATGGCCAGAAACAGGTAGTGAGAAACGTGAATGGCCGTTGAGGCGAAACATGCCTGTCTGCAGTGGGATTGATGTGTGCTTGATTTGTATGTGAAGAAGTCTATTTGTGTCTTTGCATATGTGTGTCTGTAATCTCCTCTGCATTTGTGAGTCATATCGGTTTTGTACTTTATGTTCTGGTTGTCTGGTTTAAATATACCAGCAGACCATGAGAAATATTCTCCATGTTTTCTATTTTTATTGTGGCCACAAGCCCTCTGACACATAGTGCCACTTAGTCACTGCCTTTCACTCCTTATATTACACCATCTCTATGGAGAGCAGATTCAAATAGGAGCCATTTTAGGGCCAGAAACTGCATTTACACGACCATGATGGCCGTCAGCCTTTTTAAAAATGTTTTAAATTTTTTCCCTCCTTCCAAAATATTCCTGCTGTCTCGTTGAGACCTTCAGGCACTCCTAATGGAGCGAAGTGGAAGAAAGGAGGTGGAGAGAGTGTAAGAGCCAAGATGGTATCAGCCAGGCGGAGAACAACAGTTCAGCAAGGAACGGCAGAGGCGAAGGAAGCGACATATATATACACACACTCAGACAAAGAGGGAGGGCAGATGGTAAGAAGAGACGGTGCGACGTGTGAAAAGCAACAGTTAGCCCATGTCTTCACAGTGTGTCAGTCTGGCCTAAATATGGCATGCTTTTGACACGTTTTTCCCTCCCGCACACACTCTCCGATTCTCACGACACTTTCTGCACAAAACAGAAAAAAAGGAAAGAAATAGATTTACGTCTTCAGCTCATCTACTTTGAGCAAATGTCGGGTTAAAAGCAAACTGTTCACTTGCTTCTCATGGAGGAGAAACACCAACAGCCCTCCTCCTCGCTTTGCTAACGCTACTGCAACAGTGTGACATTTGAAAGATGACCAGTGATAGTGTTGGGAGCTGCCCGTCAGTGATAAAAGCCGCACTAATTACCAAAACAGAACAACACACTTAGCTTCAGAATGACTACTGAAACGTTTCACATAAACACAGTCAGGGTGTTGCTCACAGTCTTATTATAATATATGTAAGTAGTGCTTAACAACACCATTATTATGATACTATTAAACTTATTTGCATTTGTGGCCCTTGGAAGAGCATAACTTTGGCTATGCTTCCAGATAAACCATCACACCAGACAGTGTGTCATTACATCATCTCTTTTAATATTTATTTTCTCACCATTGATTTAATGCAACTTGTTTCATGTTTCAATTTGATCTCTTTCTAATTTTCTTTCAAACCTGTAATCAAAACCAGTTCTATTAAGTTTATTTTTCATTGTAGTTCATCTTGCGTGTAAAAGCATCATATGTTTTGACCTGGAGGCCTCAAACTAACAGTGTAGTTTGATTTGTCCTGGCCTTTAAGCAAATATAGATACCAAGTATTTCTTTATGATGTGGTTTACTCTTGCATTCAACTTAAAAATAAGGCAAGGACAAGAAGGGGTGTCTTGTAAGGCGTTAGTGGCAGTACACAGAAAATGTGATATTTGCTCTTTAAGAGTAGCTTTGTGAATGCTGCCATAATTACACTGATCTGATGCAGAACAGCATTATTGTTAGTATTTTTGACAGTTGTGCCAGTTTAAAGCTGAAGTTTAAACATCTAATCTTCAACATTCTTTAGGCAGGTTTGTGACAGTTAAATATTTCTATTTCTTTCTTTCTTTCTTCCTCTCTTTCTTTTAAAATCCTGCAGAAAGCGCGCTCACTCTCTCCCTGCACCACTTGAGATAAGTGTCCAGGATGTGTTCCTTCAACCCGCATGACCCTGACAGATAGCACCGAACTTAAGCCCACCCACACTCACGCGCACACGCAACGCCTCCGTCCCCTCTGGCTCTTCCGCCTCCTATAGGCAGACGTATAGGGAGGTGAAAAAGGGGCGGTTGGGACACGGTTTTTGGCAGCGGTGAGCAGGCAGCGTACAGTATACGCACACACATGCTCATATGTAGAGCTGTGTTTCTACTTGATTTACAACTCTCAGCTGCATGGAATGAGAGAGAGAGAGTGGGGAGGGGGACAGAGAATATGGGGGCTGCGGACCGAGAGGGAGAGAGGGATGAGGAAGTATAACTCACAGGTAGCAGGTCTGGTGATTGTAGAAGGCTTTTAAACAGAAGTTGCGCAGGATTTTACAGGGTCAGGGAGCAGCTGCCCTGTTGTAAAAATGTAACTTGTGGTTAGGAAATTTTCATTTAAATACCTGACAGACTGCTGTATGGTCTCTGGGATGTGGTTTCCATCAAATTAAAAAAGAAAGAAAAAAGAAAGGAAAAGCGGGCACAGACTTGATTTATTTTGTCTCGAATCTCAGTCTGAGGAGAAAAAGATTTCCATTTGAGACATTAAAAGATAACAGTCCACAGAGAGCATCTCTTTCTGCAAACAATGTCTTTGTGAAAGCAATCTAAATAAATCAAATCGGAGAGTTTTCTTAGAAATAACTGGCATGTTTTACATTTGTAGCTAGAACAGAAACACTTTGAATCAATTATAAGGAAATAAAACAAACTTTCACAAGAAACTGATGGAACAAGCAGGACTGTTTGAATCTTGCTATAATAAACTGATATGTGTAGGGGTGCAGACATTAGAGGCAGTTAATCACTAACTCCTGATAAAACTTTAAAGGTTGTAGTTGTTGTGTTTTTGGCACAAAGTCATTTAACATCAGATGATTGTGGTACTGATGCAGTAAATAAGCTCATGGAAGATTGTTTCTGTTAGAAGATAAACACCTAAGTTTAGGATGTTTGCCAAACGTCACAGTTTTACACATCTTGCTTATTTATTCCACTTGTTTTGCGTCCAGTATATAAAACTCTGGATGAAAGATGATGAATGATATACTTTTAGGAAAGTATGCAACTGGAATTATATGTGATGGACCAACAGGAAGTAGAGTAAGTAGAGTGAAGTGAAAAGGAAATGTGATTTCCCTTCCCCTTGAGATAGAAAATCTTTATTCATTATTCTTTGCCAAAGAGCTCAAGCTCAGTCAGACTGGATGGAGCTCATCTCTCAAGTGATGGCACAGATTCTCAGTGTGATTATGGTTTGGACTTTGACTAGATTTTTTACCCTAGTCAAAATGAACATCTGTTCCAGTTTAGAGTCCTTTGGAGCACCTATAATATTTTCTTTTCTGTTTTTCTTTCTCTTTTTTTTGCTCAATCTCTTTTCCAACCAGCTCTTCTTCCCTTTCTGCTGATGAAAAGCATCCCCAGAGCATAATGCTGCCACTAAGATGGAGATGGAGGTGCTGTTTAATTGGACAAAGTCTCAAAAGTTAAAGTTTAATCTAATCTGACCGGAGTAACCTTTTTTCATATGTGGCTTATTAAAAATCACAAATGGGACTTCTTATGGTTTTCTTCCTGGTACTCATCTGAGAAGATCAGATTTGTGGAGAGAACAGCTTATGTGTCCTGTTAATGCACCACACCAAATATAAGGTGTGGTGCATTTTTTAAGATGGGACAACGGCCTCCCTGACCCACCTTTGAGGTCGCCACTGACTTTAGGTAGAAGTTCATGTCTTGGTAGACAGATTAAACTGCAAAAAGTGAACTCTGCTGCCAATAGGGACCTTCTAGAGGCAACTGGTTTATTTTTGAGGCAATTAAAGCAGAAATGAGGCTGATTAGAAAACACACACCACACTTTTCAGATTTTTATTTGTAAAAACAACTAAAAACCCTGTATTATTTCCATTTACTTCATGGTTTTGTGCCACTTTATGTATGTCTAATATGTAAAAATCCCAATAAAACACATTGGGGTTTGTGGTTATAATGTGGCAATGTGTAAAAGTTCAAGGATTTTGAATACTTTTGTAAGTTGCTGTAAATCTCACCTCAGTGCTGCGGCGACCCGGTCCCAAACTGCTACTGGTGGCTCTTTTTTCCTCCATATGTGTGGTCCGTCTCTCCCACATTCCAGCGGCCTTAGAAGCAGGAGACGGCGGCAGGTTTTTCTAATGGGAGACTGACCTTCTCACCAGAAAGTGTTTCTCTAAAGATTGCCTAACAGCTGTTATGAAAATGATGGCCTTGTGGGTTATTAAAAGCTAATGAGGAGGGGAAAGATACCCTGCAGTAAATGTGAGGTGTGTGTGTGTGTTGTGTGTCAAGCCCCGAGGGTACCTGAATTTCTCCTACTTTTTTTTTGCTCGTGCTCTTTCTCTTTGTTTCATCACGAGGCTCTGGAAATCCAGCTGAAGTGCTGAGTGACGGGCTGGTAAAGCTGAATAAGACCGAGGCAGGCCACTGCGTGTGTGTACATGTAGGTGTTTTTCCTCCATGATGACTTTATGTTTTGTCTTTCCCTCTCTCCCTCCTCTGTTCCAAAGGGGGTGGGGGTACACACAGTAATAAAAACAAACAACTAAAAAAAAAAGGAAGCGGAAAAAAGAAAAAGACAAAGAGAAGGCAGGGTTATAGTAATGAACAGGTATGGCGGTTATTTCCTTCTAGGAAAAAGTGGCGTCACTTAGCATGCAGGTCTAAATCGCGTTCTAACCTGAGCTGATGAGTTTCCCAGTTCTTGACATTTTTCAGGAATTTTCCCTGTTTACGCTGGAAGCAGAACTTTTTTTTTTACAGAAGCTTCTGCATCAGATTGCTATCTCCTCTGGACTTCATGATTCTTATCTGAACTTGTACAGAAACACAGTATATTAGGACTCAATTAGCTTTGGGGGGAACATCGTTATTAGTTTCAGGAAATGTGTCAAATCAGGATAAAGTTAAATACAGTAAATTTCCTTGATATAATTCTCAAAGCACAGTTTGTTTGTTTTTTAATCTGATCTAATTAATAAATATAGTTCAGATTTAACCTCAGATTAACTGGGTGGTCAATTTGGATGAGAACAAAATTTAACTTTTTTCCCTACATGTGGAGGTAAACCAACTCTGGATATCACCCTGAATAGATTGAGTTTGATAGGAAGAAACCTTTAACAAGAGTGGCGTCTAAGTGGAGTTCGTGGCCCATTTTGGTCCCTGGGTGTTTGCAAGAATGGTACAAATTTGACCAGTCAGCACTTAACTTCAAAATTAAAAGACAAAAAGTTTGATAAACTAAATATTTACCTTTTGTTCGACATGTTATTTTAAATGAACCACAAAAATGCAAATATGAAACATTTTCTCTATCTTCTCACAAAGCTGGCAAAAACAAAACGATTCAGTATAAAATAAATAAATTTGTAAATAATTTTGCAATTCTCAGCAAGATGTTTGTAAAAAAAACAACAACATTTTCTAAAGAGTTTACAAATATTATACAAAGTTATAGGAAACCAAAGAACCCATCAGATGGACTGAACGGAGAGCAAAGTGTGGACACTCCTCAAGGTTTACCTCAGGGGAAAGTATAGTTTGTCAATTATCGCTGTTTGGCTATCCCCCTTCCGACCTGTGGCTGTATTTACGCGAATGCCCATTTTATCCATGGCTTTTAATGGCATATAAAAAAAAAATCACTTCCCCCATCAAAATGCCCTCTCTTAATAGCTTTTCAGAGTTGTTTGGGAGCTGTTTGGGTTTGGTCATTAGTGGACCATGAGTGTTTGTGTGTGTGCGCTTGTGTGTTGGATTGTGAGGCACATTTAGGTCGTCCTAGGTGGGATAAGAGTTGGTGGAGAGAGGGAAAGAGGGCGGGGTGGGGGTGTGGGTTGCATCCAGGCTGAGGTTTGGTTTGGGTTTGGGAGTCTGTGAGGTGCAGCACTTAGGCCATACTGAGCCTGATGGGAATGCCAGACCCCCCACACCACTTACCAAATCACTAATGGAGCATCTTTGGGCTCGCTATCCCTGATTCACACACATGAAAACTAGCTCTCTCTCTCTCACACACACATGAAAAAAACATGTATGAACTGTCGATTCTCAGACACAAGGAAAACATGATTCACTACTATCACTCTGACAGACAAGATCAGCAGAAACACACTTGTTCAGATGTTTGTGAATGAGAAAACCTAGCAAAGATCCAGGCAAGTTGTAGCTCCGCCCATCGTCCCTTTTCCCTTAATCCCCTCCCCTTTCATTGCTTTTCACACTTCTCAATTATTTACTGGCTTTTTTGTCTTCTGCTGTTGGCCAGGCCCCAAGCTTGTATCACAGTGTGTTTGTGTATGCAGAAATGAATACCATTTCACACACAAACGCGAGGCCTTTTATCATTCACAAGCGTTGTCTGGACCATATGCTCAGGCGGGCGCTGACCGCTCACAGGCTCACTGATGCTATATTTTACAGGGCTTCATGTGGAGACAGTGGACTAGCAATAAGGAAGATTTGTGGTCTTATTTGTTTTGGTAAACACAATTTTTAGATAAAATATCCCTTTACTCTTTTTAATCTCTGCTGTTACAACAAACAGAGACAAATTGCTTAAACTTGAATGAAGCTCTACTGTACAAATCACTTTTTTATGTTTTAGATTAAATAACATTCTATGTTACTAGACTGCAAAAACACAAAATCTGACCAAGTATTGTTGGTCTATTTTCTAGTGCAAATATCGTATTAGAATTGCAGTAAGTCAAAATTTACTTAAAAGTAACTTTTTTAGCAAGATAGAGGCTTGAATTAAGTAAATAATTCCTTAATATTGATGAAAAAGAACTAGTTCCATTGACTGATAAGTTAACTTACAAAATGGGAAAAATGTGTTGTGATAAATGAAATAATCTGCCAATGGAAGAATAGCTTACTTAAAATAAGCCTCTATATCTAGCTACAAAGTTAATCTTAAGTAAATTTCATCTTATTTCTAGTGTTTTAAGACTAAAAATACTTGGTAAGATTTTGTTTGTATTTTTGCAGTGTAGAACCAAATGTCTCCAGTTAATGAGTGATAATTGCATAGAGCACAGGGAGAGTTAGATGGATTTTGGCCCAGATGATGAATATCTGGCAAATATCTGGTGAAGTAAGAGCTAACCCAAAAAGCAAAGTTCTCGGTTTACTGGTCTGTCTTTGGCAAAGACGTCCACAGATTTTACGGGAATGTTAAACAGGGAAGGAGACCCTGAGGCAGACCCAGAACTAGCTTCAGATGGTGAGGACACAGATCTTTGGCTAACCAAACATGATGCTGGATGTATTTTTTTGAATAGCTGTGTAATTTTAGGAAAGTTATGTTCCTGCCTTTTTCTCTGTTTTGAAAAAAAGGACAAGAAAAAAAAACAACCAACTTTTTTTTTAAATACAGCAACAAAAAGGGTGAAGGATAACCAAAAGCAATAAAGTAACCTTTCATTTTTTCTATTTTCCACTGGTTGAAGTAAATGTAAGTAGCAGGCGTGAAGACAGAGTAAATAGAAGCAGTTGGTGAAAATACAGTGTAAGTATATTTTATTCATGTACTCTGTACAGGTAATGTTAAAGGAACACTTTCACTTTTGGCACAGATGTTTAATGGACATCTTCTCCCTTTAGCGATTTTGTTACTTCTCTTCTTGTAGGTTTTATTTGATCAGTTTGTTGTCTGATTGTGTCGATGGGTTCCTCTTGAAATGGGTTTGTGAATCTCAATAAGCTTAACTTACAGTATATAAATCTGAAATGTGAAACAAAAAAGTTACATATATTAATGTCTTCCTGGGGCTTTGGTTCAGGAAACTGTATTATATCACAGGACAAGAAGAAACTCTTGACAGTCATAATCTTTAACACGTTTCTTCAAAAAGATTTTTAAAAAAGTAGTCCTTTCAACTGACCGAAACAAATTTCCATCCCGTTCTTAAAACTTTGAAGCACACCGTGTTTTGAGTTAGTACAAAAATAGCTTAAACTACTGGGATATTTCTGTTGGGTATCTGAGGGCTGTGGGTCTCCTCCTCTAACAAATAGGGGGTCTTTTCTTCACCTTGCACACTCGAATGAATTTAAAGAGGCAGGTAAACAGCTGCTCGCTTTGCATTAACTCAACCATATATTCAGCCTGCCTCTCTGACTTATTCTTTTCTCCACCTTTCCTCTGTTTTTCTGAGTGTCTCATTCCTCAGCTCGTTTTTTTCCTCCCTCCAGCCTGCAGAAAGCATCGGGGGGTGATCAATAAAACTCTCAGGGTGTAGTGACTGCAGCTCTAATGAATCAAGCCCACACTTTTTGTTAAGCAGACAAGGCTGTGAAAGGGTGAAGAAGGGGACTTTGTCCTGTAGCTTTTTGATTCTGTAAGGCGCAGATCAGTTGAAAAATTTAAGCAAACAAAACCAAAAGAGTAGAATGAACCTTTATGCAGTGCTGGACAAATTTACTAGCACAAATATTGTGTAAAAAAAAAATGTTGTGAATCCATCGTTTTTTCCCGCAAACTCTTCCAATTGAATCTTTAAATTTCTACTTTACTTTTGCTCCTTCCTTACAGTTTTTAAAGACTTCTAATTATAATCAATGACAGGCCTACAGCTGTAAAGATCCTATGCCATTTTTAAATATGGGCATGCTAAGTTTTCCAACAGAGTATTAATAAAATTGTGCAAAGTGAAGTGTTTGATTTTAATCTCATCTCTGCCAAATTACAAGTTAGCATAAATAGGGTCTATTATTTGTTACGGAGGCTTGGAGACTCCAGGAGTTTCTCTTTGCTGCAGGTCTGTAAAAGTGAGTTTGGAGATGTTTTCCCTTCGCTTGCCATTGTTGTAATTGTCCATGCAGCAAAATAAATATTGGGACTGGTCCAACAGATTTATATCCCAGAGAAACTTAAATTCATGGATTACTAGACGATCGGAAAAACTTGTAAACAAAATATCTCAGCAATATTTATTTTATAGAGGTTACTCAAAGGGTGCTGATTTGTAAAAACTGTTTTTCTAACATAGTACATCCCCCACTGTGCATATAAATCAAATGAGTTTTCTAAAATACAAGGTGCGACATTATGTTCTTAAAGTAAGAGAATAATTACTGTTAATGCATTTTACACATGTTCACTATGGTTGGTAGTAGGTTAATTAGTGGAAAATTACTAAGTTTGGCTTTTCTTAAAAATACTAATGATTCAACAGAGAACACATAAAGTATAAAGTATGTCACGTTGCTATACTATTGGCACAAAGAGCATCTATTTCTCCTCTTCCCCTCGTTCTGTGAGCGACTTATCACACTCAAATCTGAAAATAACTACTTGATATAATTATTTATTATGTCTGCCAAACGTTGCTTCAGTGCCGTAGTCCATCCTGCAATCCTCTTGTGGACTGTGTGCTAAAATCGAACGCTTTAAAGAGCCGCCGAAATCCACCCGAGACCCCCTTGAAGTTAAAGCCTTCTCTTACCAGAGAGAGAGGAGTCTTGAATTCCTGTGTTCTCGTTGCAGTTTATAGCGTTTCTCTCCAAAGTCTGACTGGGAGATTGTGGGAGGCTGTTCGTGTTAAAAGCAGGATGGCTTATATTTCCTTTCCTTTCCCGTCCTTCTTTTTTTTTTCTTTCACCACAGGCAAAAGCTATTGCTGTTGCTGATTGCTTATAGTCATAAACTTGTATTAAATATGTCCTCTATTGATTGGCCTTGTCGGATGAGTACAATTAAAGAGATAATGCTGAGCGCTGCCCTCCTGGGAGCTCAGGAGGGAAGGACCAGAGCAACGGGAAGATGAAAGCAGGAAAACAGGCGAGATAAAGGGTTTTTTGGCAACAGCACAGCTTCTTCGGTCGAGTCGCAGCTTGTTCGCATGTTGCCGTAAAGGAGGGCGTGTGTGGGCGGCTGGGTTTGGGGCTTTAGTGATTCAGGCCTTCACTGGGCTGTTCGTTTTCTCACAAGCCTCCCCGGTTGTTATCCAGACCGTCTCGATATACTCTTTGTCGAAAGCTACTTTTTTCATCTTTGTGGAAGTAAAGACAAAAAGTGAAAGAGATAAGCGTTGACAATAAAGACTGAGAGAAGGAGGGATGTGGTGATCGGGGAGAAATCGGGAGTCAGAGTGAGGACAAGCCACCTGTACTCAGTGTGGATGAACAGACGGAGGGAACCGACTGGGTGGGGTGGGGATTATCTGAAGAGAGGAAGCAAAGCCTTGTGTTTATGTTGTATGTGTGCGGGGGTGCGTGTGTGTGTGTGTGGGCCTCCGGCCAGCTGAGGTGTTTGCTTGGCTCAGAGTGATCTCCCACTGTGGACACGGCGAGACTCGCACACTCGCACACAAACACTGATGACTGAATTGTCCTGCTTGGCAGCTGTTGCAGTTCCCTAAATCACTCAGTACCACACTGCTTGGGGTGGAAATGCGTGTGTGTGTGTGCGGGGGTGCCCGGGGGTGTGTGTGTGTGTGTTTGTGTTTTAGCATTTCTCACCTTTTAAGGCCCATTTCTCCAATAAGTACCACGCTACAAGGACCCCCTGCTCCTTATGGGATCCAAAACTCGGGCCCCATGAGTCAAAGTACTGCTTTAGAGTTAGGGGTTAGGTTTAGCACAAAGGTGTGAATTTGAGTGCCTAGGGTTAGGCATGTACTGGTCACCCTTAGGTCAAAGGCCACGGCTAGGTAATATAAATGAATCAGTAATAAATATGAATGTGTGTGTGTTCGTGGTGATCAGCAGCCTTCAAACTTCCGTAGCACTTAATCTCAGCATGTGTTCTTGTTTTATTTTAAATATTTGTCCACCTTTGTCATGTGATCATTATCAGAAAAATACAAGTACGGTAATGTAATTTTAGTCAAAACTGAAAGAAACATAAGATTTTCAGTTTATTAATCACAAAAATGTGTCACTAAGTGAATTTACTCCATTAAGGTATGAGATTCCTCAGTAGTTTTTTATAGTATTATTATTATTATTATTATTAATAATCCTGTTTATATATATAATTTGACACTTATTGATGTGAACTTACATCAAAAGTTCATATCAAACTTTTGATGTGAACTTAATGCTGCTGTTACACCTGAATTTAGTCAATGCAAGACAATAAACAATATTAAAATTTTATCGTAAGCCCTGTAAGTAAAATGTGTACTTTGATGCACATTAGTTGGGGACATTTGCAAAACTTACTATGCTGTTGTTAACCCTTTGTCTTCTGTTAGGTTCAATGCTGTTACCTCTATCACAGGTATCCGCTTTGGTCAGGCCAGGCATGAATGTTAAGAAAAGTTTGATAAAATATATTTAATCATTACCTAATAAAATGAGAAAATAATATTTCAATATAATATAAATCAGTGGTGCAACATAATTTTGCATGATTCCAGTGATTTTCTGCAATATCTTTGATATTTCATACTCTGTGTTGAAACAGGTGGAGGATGCAGGAAGTCTCTACTTATTGTTTCTAAAATATGCCAATAGTGAAATATTTAGAAAATCCACTTAAACATGTAATAATACGGCAAACAGAGGGTGTCATCACACTTTTAGTGGCTTTAACGCAAAGCTCCTACATTTCTTTTCTTATTAATTTTGTTTTCACAAAAACACAATAGAGTGAAAATAAAAAGAAAACACACCCTCTGCAAGTTCTTTGGTTTTACAGAATGCTCTGTTTTGTTTTGTTTGTTTAAACTTTGTAGTTTTGTGTGTTTCATTGCTGATATTTACAATTGTAAAGCCTGAGACATCTTGACTCGCTCTCTGTAATGTTGGCAAACTTGTTCATGAAGTGAAAGTTGGAATCCTTTAGAAGGATATGTGCTTTATTAAAGGCAGTGTGTGACTTTATTAAAGGCACACACTCAAACATCTCTGTTTGATGTCTGGCTGAATTGACATTGATGGCATGCTGTTGTAGAATGATGAGCTGGAGAGCTTTCTATCGTCACAAGTCAGACTTCTGAACTTGCAATGACTCAGTGCTCAAAACAGATGGCTCTCAAATGTGATGCGTCACTAACCTGATTTAGCAGTTCTGTCTGAACGCAGGATGGCTTTTTATTTGGAGTTTCCTGCTCTCCCTGTGCATTTGTAGCATTTCTCCAAGGAACTGCAATCTTTTAGGATATACCAAAAAAAATTCAAAATTAAGACCTTAAATTGCCGTTAGGCATGAGTGTGTGTCTGTTTGTAAAGCTTTGGCCCCCTCTTTTTCCAGACTGTAGATTGAAACTAGTCCATAAGTAGAAGAAATAAACAAATCTACGTACAAAAGGTGGAGTCTTTCTATGAATAACTGGCAACATGTCTCCGAAATTTCAAGCAAAAGCTTAGTATTTATTTGCAGAAAATGAGAAATGGTAAAAACAACAAAAAGATGCAAAGAAAACAAGTTATATTCATTTAGAAACAAGAATAGAAATGTTTTACCTCAGGAAGAGTTCAGAAATTAATATTTGGTGGAATAACCATGAAGTTTTCAATGGGGTTCAGTGCAGTGGTCTCTTTATTTTTTCCAGAGCGGTATGATATTACATGCTTGGCTAATTCAGAGCCACAATATCAAAAACAATCTCAAGCTATGTTTTAAAAACCTTTGATCAGTGTAGATGCTTTAGATTTTAAACTAGAGTTGATTAAATCCAGTGTAAACTTGTTAAAATAAACCCGGATAGTCTTTTAGCTCTGAAGCAAATGCTAACATTAGCATTGTTTGTGGACAACTCTTCACAGTTCTTGCAAGTTATTCTTGTCAAAAGCTTATTGTTTCCATTTTCTATAAGTCACAAGCTCTCAAAGCAGAACTTATTGAATTATAAAACTGCACTTATTTCTAATTAAAGTGATGTCTGTCTGTAGTTGATGTTTATCATTTCAGGCACCCAAAATGCTTCCTTTGAAAGAACTCATCAAACAGTCCTGAAGGCATATTTAGGGGCTACAATAATAACTTTCTCATTAATAGCAAAATGCCATTACATTCACAATAAAACCCTTCTGCTGTTGATATGATGATCAGGATGGGCTGAAGGAGTTTTAATGTACAGATCTAGTGAACAGTTGAATCAGACACACAGTGTGATGAATAAATGTCATTGTGAGTATTGCAGCAGTAGCTACAACAAAACAACCCAACTGCTTAAACAGTGATTAAGATCAGTAATCCGCAATAAAAATGAGGTGAAATAAAGTTTGTCGATTTGTGGTTTAATGCCAGTTCTCGAGCTGAGTCACCAGGCTCACATGCATTGTGTGTGTGTGTGTGTGTGTGTATGCATGTCAGGACCAAGTCTACTCTCCCTCTTTCTATGTTCACATAAGTGCTGTAATTTGGACGCTCTGTAATTTCACCATGGCGGTTTGGGGTTAAGTGAATGCTGTCCCTGCCATCATGACTACCGGTCCCTCAAATGAACACACACGTACGTTCACCAACACACACACTACACTATTTGACTGCGTCTATAGATTAAGGGGCCGAGTTGTTTCATTTGGACAAAGTTGAAAAAAAAGACGGAACTATTTGTGTGAGAGAGGTTGTGTGTTTATGAGAGCTACAAAGAAATGGAACAAGAAGAGATTGTCACATTATTTTTTGGCCAACAGACGCGCACATGCTCATAAGTAGATTGGTAAGAGAGTTGCAAATAGCACAGTCTGTAACGCAGCAGGGGTTCAAAACACAGACACAGAAGGTATAGATATATCACACACACACACACATGCAGAGACAGACTGTATTGATATTCTTGCTCATCAGCCTGGACTGCATGGCTGTTTAGCAGCACCACGCAGACACACACGTCCAAACGCACCTCTGCGCTCGAACACAGCATGTAATCAGAGAGCGGG
Source organism: Xiphophorus hellerii (assembly GCF_003331165.1). Taxonomy (NCBI): domain Eukaryota; kingdom Metazoa; phylum Chordata; class Actinopteri; order Cyprinodontiformes; family Poeciliidae; genus Xiphophorus; species Xiphophorus hellerii. Next base: position 7,279,645 of record NC_045693.1, read on the forward strand.
TCGATAATTCATTGTTGTCTTTGGTAATCCAAATGCGCTCAAAGTTCTTTTCTTCCTTGACACTCATTTTTCAAAAGTTTTTTGAAGCCGATTTAAGTTCTGCTTGGGGGTTTTCTGTGGTGACAGTATTGTTGATGTTCTCGTTGATTAAAAGTCTATAAATCTGACAAATCCACCGCTGACTGAACCGCGTTCTTTTGAAGATAAAAATACATTTTATTTCTTTTCTTTCGATCGCAGAAACAAAATAGTGGTCTTGTGTTTTTTTTAAACTACATCAAGATGTTCTTGACAGTTTTCATAATTCTTTATGATTGCACAGATGTATCCTGGTTTAAATCAGGTTTTCATTTTTATACTTCTGGTTTAAGGTTTGAGGCGTATATACATTCCTTGCTGTTGTTGTGGAATAATTCCTGCAACTATTCAACAAAAAAGAGATAAACATATCACTCTGGCATTTAAACACCTTATCTGTGTAGAGGCATCGTTCTCAGATGGACAATAGCAGCAGAGCCACAAGCTAAACGGAAAGTTTAAGATGATGTCTGATAAGAGACAGAAAAAAGTTCTGAAACATTTCACGGCATTTTTAAAAGTACATGAAATGACTCACTTCAATTAATGTATAAATATAACCCTAATTTATTACAAATTTAATCTCCAGCTCTTTTCAGTAGAACCCAGTTGTGAAATCTAGCGACAAAATGCCCAATGTGGTCAAATTCAGACCATATGTGTGTCATTATTTTGATATAGACTTAGGCTGAATGTCATTTAGGTGAGATCAAATTCATCGTTGTGCAGCTCAAGCAAAAGCAGCTGAACAGAAGCCACTTCAGTCATCAAAGAAGCACAATTCTTCTGACTGCAAACTGAGGAATTCAGACTTTTCTCCTCAGTCATTTTCAGTGTTGTTTGGTAGTTATTGTCTACCGCTTTCTAGTATTCTTTGCACCAACGCTGTCATATTTTTTCTTAAAATGGCTGTGTTTGAGGAAGTTGCTTTGATCTGGCCAGTAATAGAGGCTGATTTCCCTCCAAGCGGAGCACTGGTGGCTTTTATTTTTCTTTTTTAGCAATTTCTCTCGTGTTGTTATTTGATGGCGTCGCGAGCGGACAGCACACCAGCTGCCACTGTTTGCATTCCAATTGTTTGCTGTCCAGTTAGGAGGAATGCTTGAACATAGAGGGAAAATAATTGAATGAGGAGGACTGTGCCGATCAATTTCCTCTGGACTGCAAAACAACTTTTCATAGTGGGAGGTTTAACTCTACACTCTCTTTTATCACTGTGGAGAGTCAAGTTTTCATCCCAGATTTTATAATAGCTATTTTTTTTTAATTTTATTTTGATTTCAAGTGATTTTCTACAAAGATGCATGCGTTTAATTGATAAAGCCAGGAGAAATGATAAATATCTCAAGACATAAAAGAAGTTTTGATTAGGGATGAAACTGTTCTCTTGACACCAATCGTGTGCTTTAGGAGAGCAATAACACTGTGTAAAGACCGTAAACATTACACTTTAATGGTTCATGATGGCAGGAGGACTCATGAATGCTGGGTTAAAATATAAAGCAATGCTGAAGGTTTGTAACTATAAACTTATGGCCAATGTTTTATAACACAAAATATTGTTAAGGCCGTAAGGAGAGGCATGTGTATTTACTTATTAATTTTTTTATTTATTTGTTTATTTCATTCATTAACTGTTTGAAGTTATAGGAAATTATAGGTTATTATTAATACAAATAGTGAATAGTTTACACTTGCACACTAGATTAGTTTTAACTCTCCACTTTTTGTATGATAAATTCATGTACTAGCATTTGTTTTGTTTTTTTAGTTGGATCATATGAACTAAAACTTTTTATCATTTTGTATTTTATTGTTTGTTTCATTTGCTATAATAATTGATTGTCAGTCATTTTGATTTACAGTCAAGCACCAAAGAATACAACATAAATTTAAATAAATATTACAGAGAAGAAGTTGTCAGCAATAACAGTGTTTCTTTGAATGAAATGTTTTCATTTCGCATTAAGATGTGAGCTAAATAAAATCCTAACTATACTCCTATCAGAAGCCATCAAAACAAACGTGATTATCTTAATAAGAATAATTTCAGACAAAATAACCTTGAGTTATTTTCTGCTTTTGTACTCAAGTTTTGACTGTACAAATCTCAGCTAAGCCTTTCTTTTCTATCAGTGACTTGTTCATTCAGAAATGGTCTGCTAACATGAATGTATGCCTAAGGGCAAACTGAGGACAATAGTCATGCCAATACGAGGAAAGTCTGAACATGCTGTAGCTCCAAAAAATCCCATAAAACTCTGAACAGAAACAGGAATGTCTGGCCTGTGTTGGAATTGCTTCCAAACTTTTTGTCTGCAGTGCATCTGCAAGAAATCAATTTCTCCTGCTTTACGGCTAGTCTTTTGTTTGTTTCATTTTCATGAAAACTTGGTAAATGAACAATATTTACAGTATACACTAGCAGTCTAAAAACTGTAGCTGAATGGAAGCGCACAGCAACAAGTCGGGGAAGGGCAGCACTTCTTTACAGTACATCTAGCTGAAGACCCTGGTTGCAGTTTTTTTTTATTTTTGTTTTAGGATTTTGCAAGGAACATTCGATGGAAAAAGTTAGCAGTCTTGATTTGTAGCTTTTTAAAATCTTGACATATATTAATATCGGGAATCGGCTCATATCTGTTTTTCCTGAAAACCAGGAGCTTAGATGGACATTTCAGATTGCAATAAGGTATATTTTCATCTTAACCCGTGGTAGAGATGTTGCATTGCTGCATGGTGCAATTCCACACAAGACAATAAGTAGGAATATTAAAACAGAGGAGAGAAAAGTACATTTCCACAGAGAAAGAAACTGAACTGAGACGGTGGAAAGGCCAATGCGATAGTTGCAGGACTGTCCTGTGGTAGCCAAGACCTGGCATTGGTTTCTGTCTCCCAGCTGGTTGGAGAGGAATAATGGTGGCAATCCAGCTAATTTATAGAACAGAATGACTGGCTGAGGAACAGACAGTTATTCAGGCTGACGTTCCAAGGTAAATTCATTTAAAAAGAAAAAAAAAATACAATGTAAATGTGTTTTCATATAAAATATCTAAACAGGATACTCCTGGATTTACAGGGACATGTGTAGTCACTAATTGAACAAGTAAAACTAAATGTACATTATACTTTAAGAGCCTACTTTTATTTTACTGACTATTTATAGTGTAATTCTATTAGCTCTGTTAACTTTATTGTTGCTCCTGCTAAGGTGGCATATTTGAAAGGTAATTTGAATCTATAATTGAATGAATCCATAATTTTGCTATAATTTCTTGGTGAAGATGCATGGCCGTAATAAATCTATTTTGCGAGGTGTGTACTCTGTGTCCTCAGTGTGGTGCACAAGCTTTATTTCCGCCATTCGGACAGCCAAAGTGCTACATTTCCTTCAGAGTGGGATTGAAGGAGCCAAGGGATCCTGCTGCACACACACCCCCGCATACACACACACAGAGGAGCTCTGAAACCTGAGCCAGGCTGCCTTACTGGCTTCCTCCTCCATCTAGCACCACATAAGTGTCCAGGCAATGCCCTTGGCTTAATAGGGCTTAATGCCTGTGCTTGTCACTGTAGCATGGCAGGTATTGAGTGTTAGGACATTTCTGAAACAGTGCTTGCGTGTGTTCTCTAGAGTCTCACTAGTGCCTCCAAAGCTCTGACATTTACCCCAGGTAAAGAACCGGATGCTATTATATACCCCTCCTTTTTTGCCATCTCCATCTATTCAGCCAGGCTCAAACTTTAGAGTTGTTAGAGGTATTTGTCACCTTTATTGAACTTAATCCAGAGGAATTACCACCGTCTCATTTCTGTCTTTGCCTTTCTTTGACTCCATCTGTCTTCATCTTTTGTGTTCTCACTTCATTTTTTTTCTGCCTTGGAGTGGTGAAGAGTTTGCCTAATGAAGTGGCTGATGGGAGTATATTACAGGGAGATAGAGTGGAGCGGTCGCCTACTCCAACATCCATTAACCTTACAGCTTCAGTCAGAACAGATTCAGTTCTGAGCTTTGAGTTGAGCTCATGAGTTACACGGTCGTGGTCGAACATTTGTTTCAGAAACTGAGATGTGAAGTCATGATTTATATCTCATGCATGGTATCAGTTTTGGTCATTCAATAAACTAGAATACAATTGAAAACTAAATTTATTTCGGGCCAGTTTGAAAGATGAAACCCAGTTTATAAAGATTTACTGAACCCATATAGATATAGTTATACAGAACTATAGAACGAAACCAAAGATCAAAACCTGTTTTCAGGTCCAAGCATTTGTTTAAGAAATAAAAATAGAAATGTTTTCTTACAAATAACTGATAGTTTTTAGAAATACTGCAAAATAATAATTTTAATCAACCAACATTGTGACTCACGCATATTTCACATTTCCTCTGACTGTGCCTCTCCGCTGTAGCGGCCGTGGTGCAGGTGTCTTTTTCCGGGAGAAGGACATAGTTATTGTTAGTTGTTGGTGCTCTTTTTCCTATATATGTCCAGAAGTTTAGCTTTTTCTGCAATAGTTAGCATCTTCCTCTGCCGTTTTGTCTTCAGGTGCCTTTGTCGGTGCAGAACGTTTCGTCAACATTGTGGGTTTTGTCGTGGAGGAAATTTACAAACGTAAATTTGCCAAGCCAAACACATTCTGTACTGGACAGAGACGAGGAACGGAATGGATTTATCGATAGCCAATCAGAACACAAGGCGCATTTATATGCTGTAAAAACAAATTGCACTAAAAAAGCCATGAAACAGCAAGGCCGCGAAAGGTGAAGCTCGTTATAGCGAGGGTTCACTGTATTACATGAGACCAATAAATATTATTTAATTCCATTGCCTAGAAAATCATGGGGACTTAACTGAGCAAGAACAGTACACCACAACCCAACAGATCAGTACTGAAGAAGCTAGCTGTTGTATCCAAAGATATAAATGAAAGTTTAGTGAAAGGAGAAAAGTGGTGCAAAATGAAAGGTGATCATTTCTGGAGAGAATTGCGAAGTCTGTTCAAGCGTCTGAGGGACATTTATGTATAAGCCATGGACTGCAGCTTCTGTGAGGGCTTCAGAGCGACCCCACGCAGGCGTATCTAGGACTGGGCTATAACTGTTGCAGTCCTGGGTTAAGCCACTCATGAAGCAGATAAAGTCCAAAGCATCTTACCTGATTTGCTCTGACCAAATCCTTACCAAGAAACTATTGGCAAACTTTAAATAGGATGCCATTTTCGTAATAAACATTTCATAATTTAAAGCATAGTAAAATGCTAGCAGTATTTACATTTTAAAGAGAAATGAAATTTGGGTTTACATTAGCTTATATGTGATTTTAGGTAGTAAAATTACTGAGTTTAATTTAAAAAAAATTGTATTCTGGTCCTTGAATTAATGTTTCCCTTGGTAGAATGCCTAAAGAAAAAAATGCTGAGTGTTTTGTCATTAACTTGTTGGTTTTAATGTTAGACTATGAACAAATTAGTTTTTTTGTACTCAACTCAAATTATAGATTTACAACCACTATCCATGACCAAATAAACAGTTTTGTCAATTTAAATTCTTATGTGTCACAATTATCAAGATCTCTTGAAGTAGCAGCAGTGGAAAGAGAAAAGTTTAATAAGAGCAGAGAGAAATAAAACATCTCCTCTCCTGGGTTCCAACTTATTTTTAAGTATAAAATATTTCACATGGACTTAAACTATTTTTTTTACTGTATTCCACCTTTCATGGTCAGAATCCATCTTTCAGAATTTGATGAGTATCTATTGATAATTTTACAATTATAAAAATTTACAAAGTGTTATAAATATTGAGTGTTTGTACTCACAGAAAAAAGCTTTATGATGAATCACTTTCATTTTCTTTGTTATGCATTTCAAAAAGGAGCCAATGGATAAAGCAGTGATTCCATAGTGATTCTTTTCTTCGTAGAAACAAACTGAACTGGTATTTTAATAAGATCATTTCCCAGACTTTGGTAAAATTGTCTCCTTTTTGCTTTTGATGTGCTTTTTCATTTCGTGTTAGCAAAAGTCGCCTCTGAACAGCAGCGACGGGGGGTTCGTTTGTCATCTAATCTCGTAAACGAGCTGATGGCCGTCCATTCCGTCCACTAATGAGATTAGACACGCGTTGCGGGTCACACCACAGGTCATCGTTCCCGATGCCCCTACAAAAGCAATTATTGTTTTAAATGTTCCTCTCATCATCTTCTCAAAGCGATTGTGCATGGCTCGATGAGGGAGAAAAAAAAGCTCTGAGGCAGACAGAGAACGTCAGATTTCCTCTTCAGTCGGGAGCCTGAAAGGTTTCACACTCCTACAGTTTTAGCTTCCTTTAGCAGCCAAGGTTACCTATTTGGATGAGTCATTGAGTATAAGCATGTACTGTATTTTTTGGATTAAAGGTATATGGATTACGGATTTCAGTTGGAGAATATAATAACATCTTTCAAGATTAACAGTAAAAGATTGTACATATTTCATGGAGATGTTATGATTTTATACTACTAAAGATGATTAGTAAATACTAGAAACCCACTGACTTAAAGGACTTAAGAGGGTTATTTTTCTTCGTTGTGTCTCCTGTGTGTGTGTGTGCGTGTGTGGGCATGTTTTTATGTGTGTGAATTCCCCAACGAGTCTGTTTTGGTAGATCAGTAAGAAGTAACGGTCCACAGGGATAGCCTGCATCTTTGTTCTCCTGCTGACAATGGAGGACTCTCAGTCCGTCTAAAGGGAGAAATTATGTCCCAAAGCAGTCTGGGAGAAAAAGAGATACACACAGTACTTCTCACATGCTACTCATGTGGGGCATGACCTCAATAAGAGCTGCTGTTGTGTTTGGAAAGCCCTCAACACCATGTGCCAACCCCTTTTAAACGCTGTAACGTTTAGGCCTTAGGTCCTGCATTTTTCTACATTAAAGTGTTAAAAGAAATTCAGACCATTTTTCTTTAAGTCTGTTCACAAATCAGTGTTCAACAAATAGTCAACATGTTAGTAAGTTTATTTCCTCTCTGTTCCCACAGGTAAGGAGGAGCCAACCACGTATACCTGCACAACGTGTAAGCAGTCATACGGCAGCGCCTGGTTCTTGCTGCAGCATGCTCAGAATTCCCATGGCTTTCGAATTTACCTGGAAAGTGAACATGGCAGTCCTCTCACCCCACGCATGGGCGGACCTTCTTCCCTTGGTGGTGGTGCTGACTGCCCTTCTCAGCCTCCCCTTCATGGCCTCCATTTGCCACCTGATGCAAGCCCTTTCAACCTCCTCCGCATCCCTGGCTCGGGCTCAGGGGGAAGGGACAGCGTTGGAGCAGGAGGTGCCATTGGCTCTGGTGTTCCTGGAGGCCATCATCAGCGTTTCCCCCCAACACCTCCTCTCTTCAGCCCCCCTCCGCGAAACCATCTGGATCCCCACCACCTGAGCCCAGAGGAGCTGGCGCTGGCAGCCCACCACCCGAGTGCCTTTGACAGGGTGCTGCGCCTTAATCCTCCTCTGCCTCTAGACCCACCTCCGACAATGGACTTCTCAAGGCGTCTACGGGAACTGGCGGGCAACACCTCAGGGTCTACTCCCCCGCTATCACCCAGCCGGCCAAGCCCCATGCAGCGCTTACTGCAGCCATTCCAGACTGGAGGAAACGGAGGTGCAGGGGGTGCAGGGGGCAGCAAACCTCCATATCTTGCTACTCCACCACCACTACAAGGCTCAATGCAGTCGCCTGTGGGCTCACAAACCACTCCTCCAACCCCTCTCCCTACAGCAGGACCACCCTCTTCCTCCAACACCCAGTTGAAATCAAAGTGTTGTGAGTTTTGTGGCAAAGCCTTTAAGTTCCAGAGTAATTTAATAGTGCATCGGCGCAGCCACACAGGAGAGAAGCCGTACAAATGTCACTTGTGTGATCATGCATGCACACAAGCCAGCAAACTGAAACGACATATGAAGACACACATGCACAAATCATCCTCGCCAAACACGGGCAAGTCAGAAGATGGTCTATCAATAGCCTCATCCCCAGAGCCTGGCACTAGTGAGCATATAGGTAGTGCAAGCAATGCACTTAAATCAGTGGTGGCCAAGCTGAAAAGTGAAAATAATCGCATGTTACGAGAAAATGGGGAGGAGGAAGAAGAGGAAGAAGAGGAGGAAGAAGAAGAAGAAGAGGAGGAGGAAGAAGAAGAGGAGGAGGAAGAGGAGGGGGAAGAGGAGGAAGTACAGAATGGGGAGAGGCCACCCAAGCGAAACAACAGCTATCACTTTGGACTGAGCCTGGAAGCAGCACGGCAGCATGAAAACAGCAGCAGTATTGGAAGTCGACTGGGCGGAGTGGCTGATGAGACGTCTATCCCTCGCTCACTGCCAGAGGTCATGCAGGGAATGGGTCTGGCCGCCAGCATGCAGCATTTCAGTGAAGCCCTCAACGCACACAAACGCAACGCCATGGCCCAGGAGAACCACCTGCACCACCATCTCAGCAGAGACCATCACCACAGTCGGGACATGTGCGATGGAGACTCTATCTTGGAAACAGAACGCGTAGAGGAAGGCACTGTTTCTGCAGTAAATGGACGAGGAGTGTCTCCTAATGAATCTTCTTCAATTGGCCTCTCAAAGAAACTGCTTCTGGGTAGCCCCAGTCCACTTAGTCCCTTCTCAAAACGTATTAAACTGGAGAAAGAATTTGACCTGCCTACCCCCACAATCCCTAATACAGAAAACGTCTACTCCCAATGGTTGGCTGGCTATGCTGCCTCTCGACAACTCAAGGACCCCTTTCTCAACTTTGGGGATTCCAGACAATCGCCTTTTGCATCATCATCTGAGCACTCTTCAGAGAATGGCAGCCTGCGTTTCTCGACCCCTCCAGGAGAACTGGATGGGGGAATGTCAGGTCGCAGTGGGACAGGCAGCGGGGGCAGCACGCCCCACCTTGGGGGTCCTGGGAGACCCAGTTCCAAGGATGGACGCAGGAGTGATACTTGTGAGTACTGTGGAAAGGTTTTCAAGAACTGCAGTAACCTGACAGTACACCGGCGCAGCCACACAGGAGAGAGACCCTACAAGTGTGAGCTGTGCAATTACGCGTGTGCCCAGAGCTCCAAACTTACTCGCCACATGAAGACCCATGGTCAGGTGGGCAAAGATGTGTACAAGTGTGAAATTTGTCAAATGCCCTTCAGTGTTTACAGCACCTTGGAGAAACACATGAAAAAATGGCACAGTGACCGTCCCTTGAGTACCGAAATAAAGTCAGAGTAGAAGGAAGAACAATGAGACCTTTTCCTTTGCAACTGGGTCGCCAACAGTCAAGTGTTTATTCCTAGCCCCCTTGTAGATTTGCCCCAATCCCAACACTCCCCTTTCACCAACCTGGTGGAAGCCTAAGACCATGTGCTCTGCACCAGCACACCTTGTTTCCATTACCCATCGAATGCATGATCTGTATCGGGGCAATACTCTTGCATTGACGCAAAACTTCGAGCCTTTCTCTTGTGCAATAATTTACATGTTGTGTACTATTTCCTTTTATTGATTTTTCTTTCCCCCCCCCATTTTTAAGAATTAGTCAGCATGCATAGTATGTTTTTTGCTAATCAAAAAAGAAAAGAAAAAAAGAAAAGAATTTGTCCCTGGTTGGTTAGTTGTTGAGTAAATGTGTTGCTGTTTTTCTCTCATTCAGTTATTTTCTTTTTATTCTTTAAAAAGAAAAAAAGAGAAGAAAGATACATCCATGCTGCGTACATTCTGTAACACATATCATGTACAGCTTTGTTTTGTAACATGGAAAGTGAACAGTCTTTTTACTTGACCCTCTTTTTACTACCCTGGAAATGCACTTATCCTGATCTTTCTAAAAGATGCCATGTTCACACAGGGTTTAAAAGAAGAAAAGAAAATCATGTTATTTGGCTTGACTACTAAACTGAAAGTGATGACAGGCCTCAAATTTCTTTCAAAAAGACAAAAAAGTGTGTTAAGAACTCAATTTGTACTATCATTTGGAGGATTAAGGAAGAGTGCCTTTGATATTTCAAAACTGCATTGGCCATAATTTTATCTGGTTTAAGTTTGGGGTCACACAGACGAAGCTGAAAGAGTTAGACCACGCAGAAAAAGGTCCTTGCATCAAGCACCTGAAGACTCAAATGGACAACTCATGATGAAAGATCAAAATCATCATTTAGCTACCTTTAACATGTTTAATAGGCTATCTATAATTGGAAATTTTATGACAAGCATGGTACAAGCAGTATTGTGTATATCTGAATTACTTGTAGATTTGTTTTTGGTATGGTGGAGCTTTTGAGAGAAAGGTAATCTATGATGAAATGTACAATCCTGAACTTGAGGGATGAGGCGCAGAGTGTCACATGTCTGCGTTAGCACAAACCTACAATGCTGCTTCAGCATGTCAGTGTGTGGAACAATGCATAAAGTAATATGTGAGCTCAAATTTAAGCTAACTTTACTTAAGAGCAGTGAAAAAAAATACAAGCTAGACAGAAAGAAAGCAAAACAGAACTGGTAACAACGTGTGCTTTATGGTATACACGGCTTTATGGTATTTCACTTTACAACTCCAAACACGGCCATCAGCAGAGAAAGAGACACTTGCAAAAACATATATCTGTGTTTTAGGGCTTTTGAAAAATCTTTTAATGCTAACCAATATGCATACAGTGGCTCTTAAAACTGTCCACAGCTTTGCGGAAATGTCAGGTTTTTGTGATTTAAAAAATAATATTACAAATCAATTTAACATGTTTTCCACACTCAAAATGAAATTATTCCTTCACAATTCAACTAAAAAAAAAACAACAGATCTTCTAGAATAAGGAAAAAGTGAAATCTGGACACATACATTCCTGAACTAATATTTCAATGAAGCATAATTTGATTAAATTTTAACATTCACTCTTTGGTTGGAGCCTAAAAGTGTCCTACATCTTGACTTGTCAATATTTGCAGACTTCTGCATTAAAGATGGAAAAATATTTGAAAAATTGTATTTCACAATGGCGGTAATCACAAAAACCTGCTGTTTTAACATTGGTGTGTACACGTTTGCGAGTCACTGTAGGTTAACACAGGGCGCGTTATATTTCATTTTGGTTCGCTTTCTATTGATTTTAAACCCAAAAGAGGCTTTTGTTTATTCAGTTTCATTCATGCTGTTCGATGTAAAGCACTACGTGTGCATTGTCCCACATCCATGCAGAGATGGTACATGGACTGAGTCTACAAGCTGGATTTGTTTGACATGAAGTGCACTGTTTTTAGTTTTCCCAGTTTACAAGTTTACGCTGAAGGGGAAAATCTTTGTAATGCTGTCAGATGATGAGGATCCCTTTGTTGCGAGCAGTAAAAAAAAAGGCGCACAAAATCTTTTTGCAAGCAGCTTCATCACCCCTGATCTCTGTATCCCCGCCATTTCACCCTTGACCGTTTGTTAACCCTGGAAACCCAAGAGCACACTCTCCTCCCAACTAACCACTGCTCCCACATAGTAGCAAACTAAATGCACTTCTCCTGGCTTTATTAACAACCACTTTTTTTAAAAATAAGTTGTGATTTATCATCATCTGAGCAAGTTGCTGCCTGGAAAACAGACACTCCGATCTTGTTGCTCACACCATCAGACTCTGTTTTTGTAGAACTTCTCCTTTAAACACGGGCATAAATAGAACATTTTTTCACAAACAGAGCTATGCTATGTTTTAGTGGGAAATGTTTTACGTTTTGTTACTGCATCTCAATGGCATCCAATACTCCCGTCACAGTATATATGAGGTGAAACATTTCAGAAACGTTAGAAAAAAAACAAAACGATTTTTTGCTGATTTTTTTTGTTTAATTTTGCTTTTCTTTTTTTTTTTGCCTTGGTTCTTTACGGCTCTTCAGGTTGAAATACAATTTGCATTGGGGAAAGGATTAAGATTATATATGAATATATAATAAAGAACTTAAAATATAGGAAAATGCACAGTCATGTCAGTTCCTATACTTAAACACATTTATGGTCTACTTTTTCTGTATTTCTAGAATTGTATTTGAATTCAATGTTCACTTAGAGTAGGCACTATAGTATTTATATTGAGGCTCGTATTTTTAACTGTTGCTTGTTCTCTCTAAAGGTATTTGCCATACCTGTTTTGGTAGTGGAAAAAAACCCAAGCTGCCACGGTATATTTTTTTAATTTGGCAGGATAATATAGTGCGAATTATTTGTATGTCTAAAGAAATAAAATAAAACGATAAAAAAAAGAACATCCCATAAAAAAGCAGCTAAAATGTGTGGCATTGGGAGGCGTCGCAGGCCATCAGATGGCTGCTGCTTTGGTTCCTGCTGTCCATAGAGGTGTTTGTACATATCTTCTTTGTTTTGTTTTTTTTTAATTCGCACTTCTTTCTCCTCCCTCTGCTGCCATTCCTGTATGCAGTACTGAAAGCTGACGTTGACCTGTTCTGTTGTGTGCTTTTGTCTCCCTCACCTCTCCCACCTGACAACATTCCAACATCAAGAAGAGAGGAGGAAAAAAAATCTAAAGATAAAAAAAAAAAAAATTAATATGCAGTACATGGATTACTTAAAAAAAAGTTAGAATAAATACATTTAAAAAGAAATAAAATGTTTTTGCATTTTCTTTTCCATTGCCAAATACTAAATGGTGCTTTATATTTAGATTGGGTGAATATACTTTCATATGCAAAGCATATTTAAAAATGACCAGGGGGATGTGGAGAAGCCTGCTTGAGTTGAGACTTTTTTTGTAAATGGCAATGCGGAATATTTTGTTATCAGCCTTTTCTATTCCTGTTCTGAGAGCTGTTTGTTGTAACTTGAACATGAACTTTATCTTTTACAATGGGAGCTACTATTTATTATTACCTATATGCTCTGTTCTGAACAGAGACATGGAATGGAGTCATATATTTTTGGTTTGTTTTTATTTTATTCTTTTGTTTTGGTTATACTATAATTTTATTATGTTTTCTTTTCTAATGGTGGCCAGTGGTCATTGGACAAAACAAGCTCTATGATTTCTGTTGTACCTGTTTGGGATCTCTGTTCAGTTGTATTGGGAATACCACTGTCTGTGTTTTCTGGCAGATGTCTGCATAATCCTGTTCACACGCCCATTTTGTCCCTTTATTGAAAAATGATTAATAAAAAAAGATGAAAGTGTAATGGGATCCTTTGTTTTCATTAACATTTTTTAGTAAGGCTGTTTCTTATTTTTTTATATATACAAACTGATCTCTTAAAACACATTCTCTATAGCTTTCAGTGTGAAAATATGAAACATTTTCACATTTTCCAAATTTACAGTACCACTTCACGAAGACTGAGTTACTTTTTGTTGTCAGCTTGTAGTTTTTTTTGAACTGCCTCATTGCTAAAAGAATGGTTATGTAAATAAAAATTCTTCTTATTACTATTTGTTGATTGTCTGACCATAGTGGGATGGAAGTTCAATGTGCTACAGAGTTTTTCAGCTCCCTGCAATGGTAATCATTAGCTAATGAATAAAATATAGATCACACTGCCCTCTTATTGGGGTATTTGGCATGGTGAGATGAGTGAATCTTCATCAGTGCAGATGGAGCATCTGCTTTGCATGGTATCAAATGAAGAAGAAAGGAAAGAACAGCATGGGTGTTCTTTCCTTCACATAAAGCCTGCTGAGGCTTTATGAGGGTAGCAAAGGTTCTCCTAGGTAGTTCACATTTCCTTTCTACCAGTTGGTTCTGGTAGAAAGGAACCAGAACCTGTAACAAACTATTTTGTTTGTTGCAACAAACAAAATAGTTTGTTGCAACCCAAAATAGTTTGTTGCAACAAACTATTTTGGGTTATAGTTTGTTGTAATTGGAGATGCATTGCCACAGACCAGTCAAGATTAACCCCGTTAAACCATTGAAAGTGCTAATAATGGGACTGGACCACAAAGCAATCAATCAGTCAAATTGTACCTATAAAGCACTTTTCATAGAGTGAAGTGTAACACAAAGTGATTGACAAAGGTCAGAAGTACAAGGACAGACACTGAACCACTAATGGGAGAAAGTAGCTTGGTCTGACAATGAGGCATGTTTTCCTTTGCATCACATGGATGGCCAGTCGCATGTGGGTCTCCTGCCTGGGAAACTTAGGAGCATATAGCCCCAGGATGCACTGTGAGAAGCTGGTGGAGGCAGTGTTACGTTTCAGGAAGCACTGGATCCTGTCAGCCATGTGGATGTTTCATACCACCTATCAATGTTGTAGACCAGGTGCATCTAATTCAACTGAGTAATGAACTCTGTCAGATAGTGATAATGGTTCTGAATTGGTTTAAATTTGACCTCCATGTCGCCTTGTTTTTCATTTAATCAAGTTGACAGCATTTGTGTGATGTGCTTGACCAATAAATCTCGTAACTTGAATGATCAACTATGAGCATCTAGATAACAGCACAGCTTCAGGGGTTTTGTGGAGAACATGGATCCATCAGTCAAGGTTGTTTTGGGAGGAAAAAAGGGGTCAACAAATAATTAGGCAGGAGGTCATGAGGTCATGTCTGATAAGAGTGTATGACATCTCTAAACTGTGACACTCATTCAAAGAAGTTTTTTTTTTAACATTTCTACAAAATCTGTTAAGATTTTACAGAATCAGGTGAATAGAAAGATGATCCTGAAACATGTCTTCGTATTCGACTGAAGCACAAAGTGTGAGAGGGATGAAAGAGACACCTCACTACCTCTAAACATTTTGCAGGTGTGTGTCATGGGTATCAGTGGTGATCTGTGCACATAAACACTGTGTCTTTGATGAAAGCTCACAATGTGCTCTGGACCCAGAAAACTCCTCCTCCACCCTTACGTTAGCCTTTGGCCTTGTCCTCTATGAACTTTATAGCTTCCTGTGTGTGTGGGGGTGGGGGTTGTGTGCGATGTCACAACCTTACCCAGAGGGGTTAGAGAACTCCTGACACCCATGTGTCTGCATGCAACATCCTATCTGAAAGTGAACACAGACCAGCTGTTTTCAGTGCAACTGTGCGTGTGGGTGTACACATTATCTCAAAACACATACATACCAAGTGTGTGTCCCTCCTCAAGGTATAGTGCATTATCTGTAGCTGATAGTAACTGTCCCCTATGTGGGGTGTAGGGTGTATGCAGTGTGTGAGTTCATACAGGCTTGTACTTTCACAGAATGTACCTGAGTAAATACCATTATGTCCTTCTGTTGAGCCACAGTCACAAAGCCTCATAAAGCTTCCAGGATCAGTCAGCTTTGTGACTGAAGGACAGACAGATCTGATTGGTCAGTGTCCAGCTCGTTTGGATCAAGACACCCTGTTACATATTCAGTTCTTCCAAAGGAAATTTTCATATTAGCTTCTGTTCTTTCCTTCTGTTTTCTCTCTAAAAAAAAAAAAAAACTTAATTATTTTTGGATAAACAAAAAAAAGTGCTTACAATCGCCCCTAAACTACTATATCCTTTGGTTGAAATAACTTTTTTCTGTCAGTATCTCAGCTCAATTTAAGAAAATCTCTTCATATTTCATCTATGAGATGTTTTAGGGGTTGGAAATGTATAGCCCCAAATAATCAGATCTGGTCTTTAACTAGGCCGATTACTTTCCATTTGTCCAGTCCTATTTTCTGATCAGTTTACTCTCAGTTCTCTACCATGACAAATCAACTTCATATTTTGCACATTTCACATAAGCATTAATCAAAACCTTTTTAAATGTCCACAGCAATTATAGTAAAAAATGAATCTTGACATGAAAAGATATATAATTTAAATTAATTGGAAGTTGAAAAGTGAAATTCATCTATAGTAAAGATTCATTAAAACCTGTGGGCCTGATCCATAAAAGGTTTTCAGGTACAAAAACAGGTGCAAACTTGATCCACAAACATGCAAACAGGATTGTGTCAGCAAAATGAGGAGAATAGCAGACATAATATATTTAACACACCTCCCTTCAGAAATTTGCAAAACATATGCTGATCATCAGAAAGTGCAAATGTAATTACTTACCACCCATAATGCGATTTATTAAACCTGATTCAGATTGTGTCCATATTTTTGTGTCCAAATTTAGCACATTTGAAAAGCAGGTGCAAATTGGCACGCAAAATTATGCCACACTTTTCAGATTTTCAATTGTACAATACATGTGGAAAACCCTATGTCATCTTCCTTCCTTTAGTATTAAATACATTGAAGACTGTGACAGTAAAGAGGCATCATTTAAATACTTTTGCAAGGTAATATATTTTCTTAGCCTGCACTCATGTTCTGCAGGACAGGATTCTGTTAATGACCAGCTCATTTAAATCAGGTGTTTTCAAAGAGGATCCCACCTGTCAAGAACCCACATTTTTCTATCCTATGATAAATGAAAAAGGTGGAATAAAAAAAAAAATCCAAGCTGTTTAGTTAAAACTTTTTGAGTGGACAAATGCTGGAGTTTGCTGTTTCGATGTGACTAGAAAAAACAAACCAAAAACTGTCACTATAAGCCTTTCTTGGTGGTAAACAACTAACTGTCAACACCTTGGAAAAAACCCCCAATCCCCACTATATTTCTCTCTCTGCCTCTCCTGCTGTTCTGTGATAAATTCATTGAGTTGTAAACCCACAAAACATCCACACTTTCTCTGTTTTACAGAGATTCCTCTGAGCTAGTTTATGTTAAAAACATTAGGCATTTGTGGCTGCTATAAAATCTATATGACCATGACCTGCAGTGCTCCATAAACTACCATGGATTTGTCTTCAGCCCCAGTGAGTTGAACAATAAGATATTCTCTAAAGACTTTCAAAATCATGTTTTCACATTGCTTTTGTCACAGTGTGTCCTTGGTACAGCACAGTTCCAGTAATATCCAGATAAAGGGAATATACTGTCTGTGTGTTTTGTCTGTCCTGAGACGGAGCAAACTTTGTTTCCCTGTACATACTGTGCTCTATCACAGAAGTACATTTTGTCAAGGCCAGGCTGTGCCTCCCATACAAGCCTGAATCTGCTTCTATACATATGGCATGGCTTTATCCATGCTGACCACACAGGTCTGTAAGAAGGTGCAGCAGAATAAAAGCCTTTTACTGTAATGGACAACGATTGAATGCAGCAGCACGTACAACGACCACAAGGTCAGTTGACTTTGTAAAAAGAACCGCAATCAAAAGAAGCAGAGGAATAATGACCGCTTTTGCCAATAGTGCTCATAAGGCCGGTGTGTTGGACATCTTGTTAAGATACTTCTCTAAAAACTACTGAAGCTTTTTATATGAGAGGAAAGTTATTTTTCATCCTATTATTATTTTATGCTGGTAAACCTATTAGATCAAATGAAATAAATGGAGGATGTTTAACATGATTACATTGTATATGAAGTTCACCATGGACAAGACAGAGGAGGATAACTTCTTTTCTCATTTATCTCATTTTTTCTCTTCACTATATGCTTTGGGGTTAATGAGGTCAAGAAGTATTATATTGAGTGCTTTAAATGTTATGTGATGTAGCTGTAATGAAATCTTGTGTTTCATATATTTTCCTTGCTTTCTGTCACAAAGTTAAATGTTAACGTTTGGTAATAAGTTGAGATATTGTAGCTCTATGAGCCTGAAGGTAATGACTGCACTAACATACACTGTCTAGAGTTGTGGTAAAAAGAGGATCATCAGCTTTTTGCCACAAAAGCAGCATTTCTACATTGATTGTCCACACAATGCCAGGATGGAAAGACATCAGCAAGATCCTTAGAGAAAAGGCAGTTCATCATTATACAGACCGCATAAGTGGAAAATGTTTTAGACAACTCTAGATCGTTTCCAACAAATTCACCATGAAAGTCTGACTTGTGCCAACATCAGAAAATGACAAACAACTCAAGATCTTCATCTCAGACTCTAAAGTTTAAATTTCTTGGATGGTACAAAGACACTGAACCAGTTTTTTGGCACTTGGACAGCATTGCAAAGTTTTCTTTAAAAAGAATATGTCAGGATGGCCATTCAAAGGGGCTGAATTTTGATGCAAGCCACACCTTTTGCTTATTTATTTGCAAGATAAAAACTTATAAAAGTCACGCATCATTGTGTTTTTTGAATGGTACACTACTTTATGTTAGTTTGTAACAAAAAATCCCTACAACATAAAAATCAAGCTCAGGGTTGTGATGTGAGAAAAATGGGGAAATTCTCAATGCCTTTCATACTGTGGTGTCTTTGTACGTGCTGCTGCGTTCTGATCACTTTAAAAGTGATCAGAGTTAAAACATTGTTAATATGTTCCTTTTCAGTCTTGTCCAAACAGAGAAAACACTTATAAATAAAGCAATTATATTAGGCATATCAATTTCACTGGCCAAAATTAAAAAAACAACAACAATATTTCAGTGTTCTGCAGAGTGCAAACCCATGACAGAAAATTTCCTGATTCCCTTGCAGTTTGTCACAAACACAGTGACAAAGAGAACGAGGCCACAAGCACGGAGAACAACTTAAGCTCGTGATTGCATCTCTATGACCAAATAATGACATGCTAAGACACACTGCGGGATTTGTTTTGAAGAAAGCATTGATGTAACAAGTGGTTCTTTGTATTTTATGTGCTTGTAAATGCACTCAACCCCATAAGAAACATAGTGAATAAATCTTGAGGAGGTGGGAGGTCAGGCGGATGAGTTTAATGCTCTGTTTAAGTTATGAGGTAGTCATAAGATGTCATAAGAACCAAAGGACAAATGGAAAATAAATGAGCATTAGTTTAGTTTGTTGCCTTTTCTTCTGCTAATACAGTCACTGAGCTTCTAATATTTATGACGGAGTATTAGGACCACACTAAAGAAATAAATATAATAAAATTGCAAGAATAAAGCACAGAATTAGTATACATTCATAATGTTATAAAAATAAAGTCAAAAACGATATGCGAATAGTCATAATATTACAACTTTATTCTTGTAATATCATGATTTTGTTCTCAAAATATTCTAAATTTATTCTCATATTAGGACTTTATTCTTATATGACTTTATTCTTGTAATTTTATTGTTTTTTTATTCTTATTTTTCTTAGTATGGCCCTAATACTCCAAGTATGCTTCACATGCAACTTAATTTAGAAACCCTCTTAAATTTTCATTTTCAAAATAATGTTTGCTGCCTGCAGTTGCTCAATCCCCATTCTTACAGATATATTTTTTTTATAACAAAGCTCTACTTGAATTAGTCATGAGAGACGCACTTATCCAACTCACACTCAACACAAGCGCACACATGCTTACACACAAAAGCTAAGCCAAGGAAAAAGAGGTTAAAGTCTATTGATAAGCCAGGCTGGAATGCTAGGTGTATAGAAAGACAAATCAAACACAGTGGGCCAGGCAGGTGGGCTGATTAGCGTCTGTGTTTTGGCGTTGGCTCACCCAGATGTACTTGAAAGACTGCCTTTGCTGTGCAGTTGAAGAAGCTGGAGGAGGGGAGGAGATGGGTTAAAAGAGAGAGGTTGTGTCTGCTCCTATAAAGGTCACAGGGTCAGAGAGTAGGCTTAGATGAAGCAAAGAAAGAGCCCTCCCTTCCTTTCCTCTCTTTTCAGTCTTTCATTCATTCCCTGCACCTCTGAACCCAGTCTGAAGTTCAAATACATTGTCAAAGAGGAATGAATGAATGAAAGGAGAACTAAAGGAGAGGTGGGGGAGGGCTGGAGAGGGAGGGAAGCAACATGTGTCAAATGGGCATGTTCCTTGTCCGTACATTTTAACCCGGTTCTTTAAGTACCTGCACCAATTTGTGCCATGACATCTTGTTTTGATGACATTTTGCCAACAAAACCTCTTAAAATGCATAAAACTTTGCAGTTGATGCATAAAGAATTGGTAGTTTTTAACAAACCTTTTCATTTTTGCTTCACTTGTAGGAACATTCAGACAACAGTGATGCTTAAAGGAGAGATTTGAATTCAAATCTGGAACATAGTCTAGAGTTGCATTTAAGTCGTAAAAGGAAGACATCCAATTCAACCAGGACTCATGCTTTAAAGACTCACAAATTATGAGCTTTAGTTCATAATCAGAGGTTAAAGTTAGCTGGTAAGTGTGGATAAATAGAAGCATGTTTAATGTTTTTTATTTATTTATTTGACTTACAAATGTAGACAAATGTCTCGGTCAGGTGGTCAGTACTGTTGCATAGAGTTGGTATGGATATTAGGTGATGTTTCTTGACAGTATCCACCTTTAAAAGAAGTGGGAATTCCCTAAGTTAGTCTGTTTGTATTTAAAACCGTGAAAACAGCAGCTTTAAGAGAGATACATAAACCCACTTGTTAAAGAGTGTTTCTGATTTAGTAGTCAGGGACATTTGAGGACTGTCCATAACAGCCTGTTCATGTTTGCTATAACCTAATATTAATGACCACACAGATGTCTCTCACCTGCACAGACCTGTGCAGTGCTGCTAAAACGTGTTTGTTCTCTTCCTGATTTCCTTGCTTCTTTGCATGTTTGTCACATTTCAGGGTTTTAGGACATCAAACCAATTTAAATATTAGTCAGACAATACAAGTAAACACAAAATGCTGTTTTTAAACAAGTGTGTGAAAAGTGATTGCCAAATATGCCAAAAAAAAAAGGAAGTCAGAAACACTTTTTCACATCACTGTGTATGAAGTGTCACTTTAATTCAAAATAAATGTATCTTATCTCTGCCATGTTATTGCTGTTTGGTGTCAGTATGATGGAAACTCATATTATGTTTATTCAGAAATTTTACATTGTTGTCATTCTTTGACAACATTGTATGTCTGTCTTTGTTTTGTAATTTATGATATATTTGCAGACATGTTTACAGAGTACAACTGACAACAAACAAAGAAGAAAAAAGTGCTAGATAATTAGGAAGTAGTCAATTAGTACAAAGAAATTAAGAAGTATTAACTACCTCCTCACAAGAACGACATTCAAAACAAAAGCACTTGAGATTAAATGGTGTTATAATATTACACCCTATTATCTTTTCAATATGTCAGTAAATAAAATTTCTTTTACATGTTCAATTGAATGTTCTGAAAAAAGACAAAAAACGTATGTTCATGCATTCATTTAAAGGGGCAAAATGATATAAAATCCACTATTTTGGGCTTTACATCATATTATTATGTTATTCCCTCATCAAAACTGTACTTTGCTTTGATTCAGCTGTGCAAAACAACTGGTTGGACCTAGCTCCTCCTTCCAGGACGAAGTTTCTCCTCCTTGAAGTTGAAGTTTGCAAGCTTCTGAACTTCTGAACTCACAGAACAGTCCTTCCCTGTGACTTTTTCAATGAGCTCCTTAAGACTAGCCAGCAGCTATTAGCAAACACCTGGTGGAACTGCACATCTGCTGAGCTATTATATATTAGATGAGCTACTTCTCAGTGCAATGCTGGTAAAAATGCTATTAAAGGGTTAATAGAGGAGTGATGTTGTACAGAAGATGGAGTTTCAGAAAAACATGACTTTCTTAAAGAGATAGAAGCCCAATTTCAAGGTGCTAAGATACATTACATTTCTTTTAAGTCATATGTTATCTACACAACATTATCGAAGGTAACGTAGTTACTTGATTGTGCTATAAAATAGCATAATGAATGAATATGTTTTCCATGTGGAAAACAAATTCATTCGCCCATTTTAAATTGATTTAATTTCTTAAAGCCAGGCACTTTGATCTGGTCTGTTTGATTTTTGTTGTTGTTAGTCATATAGAAAAGCCAATAAGAACCAAACCATGCTGGCCTTTCAAACAGTGCCTGAATGGAATAAAACTCTCTCATTGACTGCATAAGCTGCTGTTCTGCCCTCACATCATCCTCTCTGACTCTGTTCTGACCTCACAGAATGCAGTGATGGCTGATGGCTGGAAGCGCAACACCAGGCTCGCATTCTCCAGGGTCAGGAAGGGGCCTCCCTCTGATCCTTGCCTCCACTGGCTGGCCGAGCTCATGGAAAATCCCTGCGGCCTGAGCTGGATAAAAGGATGTCCAGGAGTCCAGAAGACACATGGATTATCAGGGCACAGCAGCTAAAGTATGTGCATGTGTGAAGATATGCCCCAGAGACTCCTGGCTGTCTTTTGTAACCGAGTTCAGGACACTAAGTCTCCAACACATGCATGCATCCAAAGGCTGGGGAGGTTAATTGCAGCTACACAGATGAGGGGGTTGGGTCACCTTTTGAAAATGTGTGTGACTAGAAAAGAGCGAAAAAAAAAAGATGGGACACTACATGAACTCAATATGCGTGGGAAAAGAATATCCTCACACACACACGTGTGGACAAGAAGATGTGTGTTTGGTTATTATGTCTGGAGCTAGTGTGCATATTATCTGTATTAGTGACCCTCCTGCACGCCTATAATCTTGTTACAACAGATACACACATGCTCTCATCCTGTCTTTTTATCTTTTCCACCCCCTTTCCTCCCAGTCCTTTCATATGTGAGTGTGTGTGAAAGGTCAGAGTTCAACTTGTGGGTTGGAGCCTTGGGTTTCACATGACCAAGCACCTTTGTTGCAGCCTGCAGAGGGAAGACTAAATGTTTTTGTGTGCACAGCTTGGCTGAGGGGGTGTTTCTTAGGTGTTGTGTCTAGTTTGAGGACAGACAACACTACTTCTCACTGGCCAGCCGCCTCACATAGGGCTCCATATCTTCTGAGTGCCATGTGATGTGAACATTTTATAAATACACGTTTCTAATGCACACATACACATGCCCGCGCACGTACACACACGTGGTTGAGCAGACAGAATGAACTAATATTGGTTTGATGCTTTTCACTGTTGAACAACAGCTGCAGGGGGAATCCGTTGGTAAACCATGCAGTGAAACCAGCCTCACCCTGCCTGCAGGAAATCACCTGGAAGATTGATCTCGCTTCCAGGTTTTTAATGCTTCATGATGTTGTTTGACAAAACACTTAAAGCAAAGTCCAACTTCAGGCAAATCAGGGTGTTTTAGTTTTAGTTAACTGCTCAACTACTGTGATGTTAAAATTATTAAAGGAACTATAAAAAACAATGAGGTGCATAATGTATTCACACAACAACAGAATATTGCCTGTGAGATAACTTCTGCCCATTAAGCAGAAAATAATTATAGACTAATTTTTTTGTTTGTTTTCACAAGTAAAAAAACAAACATCTGTGATCAACACTGAATATTTCAGTCCAGGTTTGACTAGTCTATGAATCAGCAACTTGTACTGCGCAAAAGGTTTCACAGAACTTCAGTCACACAAAAGTAAAGCTGCATAGAACCGTAAAACATAGTTTATCAGGTCTCAAAAAATGTTTTATAGTTAAAAACAACTGCATTTTAATAATATTTTCTAGGTTTTAGGTTGAAAATGTTTACAGTATAACAGAGTCCATTTTTGTGAATAAAACCTTTCATACAGATCTAAAGTAAAAGGCAAAAACATGTAATTTGCTACCTAATGACATTCTCTTTATGTGCTTCAAAAATTTAATTCAAATGTTTTTATGTTAAAAACACAACTTAGTTCAACTCTTATCTCTGAGCAAACTGATTAAGAGTTACAGGTTCCAGAAAACTGGACTGGTCTGTAATTGTATGCTTTTGAATTATAGGTTAGTGATAATGCCAAAATACATTAAAAATTGATCACTTTTGTTGTCATAAAAGAATAAAGATAAAAATTCAATTCAGTTCTATGAAGAAACATTCAGTTCAGGTCTGATCTATCAGTATAGTTTTGATTTATGAACTAAAGATGATCAGTACTGACACTATTAAAGAGTTTGAAACAGCCCTAATGTTTAGAATAGATAAAAATAACTATTTAGTATAAAAATATATGCTTTAAATGTACAAGATTTTATGAAATTTATTTTTGCAAATGTATAAAGTATATTTTAAGCTTTTTCTATAAAATAGCTATCCCAAGCTCTTTTCATCTGGGTTACATTAACATAATTGTACCCAATAATAAAAGTGAGGATAAATTTTTTTAACATGAGCTTTTCTTTTTTTATTGAACAAATGCATCCAAGCGAAGGGTGGATGGTTCTATGGTTATATTAGAGAAGGATTGTGCAACTGCAATAAAATATTAATTTACAAGTGTGGAATAAAATGTTGCTGTCACTGTAGCTGCTGACCACCGGCAGGACTGTAGGTTACGTATATAAAAGCTCTGCCTTTTATCTCACTGCTGTCTTTCTTGGCATCATAAATAGTCAGTAATTCTGTCAAATTGTCATCAGAAGTATTTTTTGGTCTTTCTACAGCA
Source organism: Xiphophorus hellerii (assembly GCF_003331165.1). Classification (NCBI taxonomy): domain Eukaryota; kingdom Metazoa; phylum Chordata; class Actinopteri; order Cyprinodontiformes; family Poeciliidae; genus Xiphophorus; species Xiphophorus hellerii. Next base: position 7,304,040 of record NC_045693.1, read on the forward strand.
CATGCTGCTCTGAAAAATGAGGTCAATCTAGCTTCTGAAACTCTGAATCCACAGACTGCATGGCTTACTAAAGTTAGTTTCAGTATATTCTTATTTCCCTTCCTTCGCCTTGTAGCAGCATGATTATTTGTCCTCTCAACATGCTCTATTTTTGACTTACAGGTGGAGGGTGAACCTGATGAGGTGGCTTTTTTCCTTATCTGGGTCACCTGTAAGAAAAAAAAGAAAGAAGAATGGATAGAAGAAGAGGATCCACTGTGTAAAGAAGGTCAATCTCATTAAAACATTTAGAGGTTCTAAGTTGTGATCTATTCTGAGTGTTTTGACTTAAAAAGCCTTGGCATCAAACTAAATACAGTAGCTGCTTGAGTTTTGATCAGCGTTTTGCAGAGACAAGCTGTCAAATAGTTGCTAAAGACCTACATGTGCAGTTTATAGCCTCCAAAGTGAGTGACAATAGTCTCTTTAATTTAGTTTGGCAACATGTAAGAATACAAAAAATACATTTTCTTAACACGGACAAGAAAAGTGGGTACCATTAATAAGGCATGACAGATTACATTAGTAAGAATTTAAATAAGTCAGTCAGTCATGCAGTCTCTATGAAAACCCATTGAACAATAAACTCTTTCGCTCTCCGCTGGACTCACAATCGCAAAAGATATTTCTATAATTTATCAGGAGGACAATGTTTTCAAGTCAACATAGAAAAGTCAAAAATAAAATGTTACGGAGTAAAATGCATGTCTAAAATTATTTCTTAACCATATGGATGGCCTAAATTATAACTATTAAAGCTGACTGAGCAGCTAAAGGGAGTCGATGAGATTTCAGCACCGTTCAGTATGTATCATGGCGCTGCGTACCTCTCTTCCCAAAACTGGGGAGGTTTCTTCAGATGCATGGTTCCACATGCATGAGTCACAGTTATATCTCTGTCAAAAACAACTGATTGACCAGCTAGGAGTTCACCAGTATGATGAACCAGCTGTGATATCTTTTCTTTAGGATTTAGTGTTAGAGGTGTTGCCCTATGTTATTGGAGAGAAAACATACTTGGAATGCATGTATAAATAGTCTTGCAAAGCTTTACTCAAATATACTTAATAAGTTTAATGGTTTCTACAATAAAATGCTTACTCAGATTTCATAAAAAATTTGATCTCACTCCCATTTCTTCCAACAGTGCAAAATGTAAATTCTTGTCATTTTTCAACTGGTCTTAAATTTTTGATCAGAATTCCCAGTTATAACCATGATTTATGGAACATTACTGAAATAAAAACATCCCTGTTATAAGTCAATTCCTATAAGGCTAACCCTTAAACTCTGGTTTAAGGGCTTCATTATCTGGGCTAAGTACAGAATGCAGCTGCTGCTTCTCTGTATCAAATGGAGCCAGTTAAGGTGGCATCTGATCAGGATACCTCCTGGGCTAACTTTCAAGTTTGGAGTTTTCTGGTCTTATCCTACTGCCAGGAGAAATTCCCTCCTTTTCTGGCAATACTTTGAGACCCCCAGAGAATCACTTCGTTCACTGAGACAGATCACAGAGGACCCGTTACCTTCATTAACCAATCACAGCTGAGTGAAAGACAATTGATAGATGAAAGGATGGATTCTGAAAGTAAAAAAGCATTTCCAGAATCTGGAAAAAAAGGTCTAAGAACAAAGTTAGAAATTACGCCTTGTTTCTCATGTTCTCTCAAACATCCTGTCATCGGAAAGTAACTCACTATAGTGGAAATCATTACTTTATTTTAACAAAAGAGAGCATCAAACAAATAAAAGATGTCCATGTGCAGTATGCTACCTGTCCCCTTCCTTCTGGCAGTTTCATATCCAAGTGCTCACATACACACACACACACACGCACACGCCCACGCACGCACACACACACACACACCTGCACCCGTACCCATACAACCACCTGGCATTGTGCCACTTTTCTGTTTCTGTTCCCAGATGCTATCACAAAGGCACTCAAACACAACAGTGCCCCTAAGCACTGGTCATATGTCCGACCTGTTCTGCTTGTCCCTCTGCACCTTTGTACTTTCATAAGATCACACAGACAGATAGCTGTTATAAACCACACCCAGGGATGAGCGACGTGTTGAGTGAAACCGGAGGGCTGATTGATCACTATTGACTAAAGCAAACACACAAGCACATGCACATTCTTCACACACAGTTGGCTTGAAAAAATAAAAAATAAAAAAAAACTTCTAAATGTCTCAGTTCGCCTCATCAACAAACTGTCAGTCAAGAGCTTTTGCACGTTATTGCTATTGGACGACTGTTTTGAGAGTGTGTATAGACTTCTTTAGTTAGCACCTACCATACATTTTTAGATGATTGATGATTTTAGCTCTAGTCCATTTTTGTGCTTGGGGCCCATATGCTGGAACCTCTTAGGATTACCAAAGCAAACTCCGACATGTGCACACTGACACATATTCACAGAAAATATGTGAACGTTTTCTCTGCTTTCATCTCTTCCAGTCAGTCATGCGCTGAGCTGGTTAAAACACAGTTAGCAACGCATTGGCAGACTGATGACAATCTGAGCAGATTGTGGATATTTAAATTGGGAAGTGTGAAACCTCAAATGAGCTGAACTCAACTTTTCTATTGCGTTAATTCAAAATCAGAAAGCTGAGATCATGGCTGCGTGTTTAGTCAAATTTATTTGTGTAGCACATTTCAGCAACAAGGCAGTTCAAAGTGCTTCATGCCATAAAAACATCTCACAGTGGTAAATTATGAAAAAAGCAGTAAACATAACATTTTGTCAAATGCCTTCCTCAAAATCATCAAGCAAATACATATCAAACATGTTGACACTGAAAGTCCACAAATTCCTCCTTGTTGGGAAATTGTATAAAAACATATTTTTTTCTGAAAAAACACAATTATTCCTAAATGTTGTTCCCTATTTTGACTGAATGAAAACTATTTAGTGGAGAAGTTGCCAAGTCAAATAGACATCGACTTCACAGGCAGAACTTTGCTGGATAAGTTATGACGTATTTATATTCTATATCTATATCCCTTTCAGAAAGAGAAAGGGAAGAACTTCTTTTTCTTTTTAAGTGACCTAAAACGTTATCAAAAGCTGAGGAAATGTAAATGTTTCTGTCACGCAGTCTTCTTCATTTTCTTTGTCAACATAAATGTTATCAAGTACTTTTTTTCCAAGTGAAATCTTGACTCCTTAAGCGTCAAGCCTTACAAGGAAATTCCAAGACAAGTTACAAATTTTAAAGGGGCAGGTCCAGATCAATTCCTGAATCTTTGATGGGCAATCCAGTTGAAGTCTCCAGACTTTTAATGGTAAAATCAGTCAATTCTCAAGTCTCAAGAAGGTTAAATCCAAGTGTCGACTCATGTTTTTTGGCCCAAGACCAAGTCAAGCCTCAAAACATTTTGCTATAAATCTCTAACGACTAAAATTACATTCACATTTTGAATGCATGACATCGGATCTAACTGAACTATAGAATGCCAGTATGTAATGAAAGCAAAGATCTTTTTTATGCAACACCCAAATTATCATGAAAGCCACTTTATTATAAGCTGAATTACCACGAATACCACAGTTAGTGTTGAGGACAAAGGACGCTCAGGGTACGATGCAGCACAAAGTATTTACAAATAGTCCTTGCTTGGACAGTCCTGTAACAAACCTGAAATATTGTACTACACTTCCCAAAATGCCTCTGGCCAAATGGTCATAACTTATTTTCAGATCTATATAGGTTGGCCAAACAGACAACTGAACTTTCCTTCCATCCCCTTAGAATAAACTTTCGAATCCATTAACGTTTGTCTACAAATGTATCAGCAATGTAGGTCTTAATTTCAATCTTTCAACTCTATCACTAACTTCCATTAATAATCACCAAATCTTTGGATTTTAGATTTTTAGATTTGGATTTTAGAACACATTTAATTTTCAGACTTCAGATTTTTTATTTTTTTTTCTGTCCTTTCATTCTTCACAATTTCAGTGGAAAATATTGTTAATCCCAAAGGGAATTAACTCACACAACTTCCTTCAAAGAGTTATTGTGGATGTTGATGGCTGGGGGTAGGAAGGGTCTTGTAGCCGTCTATCTCACAGCAGCTCTGCAGAAGCTTCTGACTGAAGACACTGTTGTTTATAGCATTCTCATGAAGAGGAAATTTATTCTCTGACTGATTAAAGTGTTGATTAAAGAAAAAAGAGACTTAAGATGGTGTAAAATCCAGTCTCTTTTTTACATTGGGATCTACTTGCAATATGTGCCGATCAGTTTACTGATGTCAAAATTCAACGAACCAATGCCTAGCAGTGTTAATCAATCCAGCCGCCAAAAACCGGATGGGGGAATGAGCTGTAAGATGTTGAGACCACAAACGGGTGTGTAAATGTGTGTGCGTGTATTTGGTGGGTAGGTGGAGGGGATTTCAGGTTTGGTCTTAATGTCCTGAGGGCTGGGGAGGTTTGAATGTCAGTTTCTCTAATAACGGGAATCGGTGAAAAGGTCATCCAGAGTCGCCTGACCACACCAACGGGACAATCTGTGTGTGTGTGTGTGTGCTAGTTGTGTGTGTGACTTTGTGTGTGTTTGTGTGATTTATATTCATATTTGCCTTCAGAAAAAGTGTGTGTTTGCGTGTAAGTGTGTGTGTGATATTAAAAGGGGGCGTGGACCATGCCCAGGGCAGAAATTGATTCTCTTGCAAAGGGGAGGAAATGAGGAGAAAAAGAAAAATGGCAGAAGGTCGCACAAAGCAAGAAGAACAGGAAAAGGGAAAGGAAGTAAGAGAAATAGGGCAGGAGGGAGAACAGAGAGGAGAACGTGATGTCTTAAAAAGTGTGATGAGGTGCAGGGGGAACAAGTGAGGGAAAGCGGTGTGAGGAACTTATGAAGGTAAAAAGGAAGGGCTTTGAAACAATCTAGAAAAGTAAAATGAAACACTAAAGAATGACAAAAAATGGTGAAAAATGGGAAGAAGTAAGAGAAAAAATGAACATGAAGATGAACAGCAATAGAAGGACTGTGTCGTGATCTGTGTTTTTCTGTGTGTTTATTTTGAGTTTCCTGTGTATCTGTGTCTCAGTGTTGTCCTGTCCACCTTTCATTAGTTCCCAGGTGTTTCTCGTTCCCTGATTACCTCCTGTGTATTTAGTGTCACCTGTGTGTCTGTGTCTTTGTCGGGTCCTCGTCTCATTTGACTTGTGTTCTGCCGTGTGTCGGGTTAGTCCATTCGTGCTCTCTGTTGCTACCTGTGTTGAGCCTCAGCTTCCGCTCAGCAGTGCTGCCAGGGATTTGGACTGTTTGTGTGCATCATTTCATTATTAAATCTACCATTTCTCACTTCAACCTGGGTCTACAGCGTTTGCCTCACCACCTTCACCACACCGCTTCATGACAGACTGTGAACACAATATATTAGTCTGATGTATAAAGTCACAAACATGCAATATTTACAGTTGCTCATTGGTTTTATAAAAAAGTGGTATGCATGTAACTATTTTTTGATGTAAAAGCCACAGCAAGAAATGAGTAGATGGAGACACTCTTTGCACAAATCCACACCAAAGCAGTGCAAATTTGACACAAAAAGAATTGATAACATAAGGAGCTTAAAGACCTTCTTGTTATTTATTTTATAATAGGCATAAAAAGGTTTCAGATTCCTAATATACTACAGGAGCTACTGATGAACATATGAAAAGCCAAAAGCATAATTCTCACAATTTACAACACCTGGTGATGTCTAATAAACAACATTAAATATGTGACCAGACATGTAGTAGACACCACCAGAATATAATTCAACAGCAAAATCCACTTAAGCCTGAGTAGAAAAATACTTGAAACATATCATTTTTATTTATTTATTTTTTTACTAGGAGAAACTATAAACCTAGAGTATTATTCTACAATCAAAACCAGGCATCAGAAATCCTTTGTTGCATTTTTCAAAACATTAATTCCCTACCTTTTCTACATTTCGGTAAAAAAAGTTATTGGTTAAGTTTTTTTTTTTTTTAAGCTTAGATGCAAATTGAAGTATTTTATGGCTGTACTGTTGGATCAGCACTTTCTAAATAAGTGTTTTGTTCTTCTTACACCAGGTAAGCTTAGTCCATAATGTGCAGAAGATTTAAAGGAGGGAATTGCATTAATATTTGAAATTCCACAGCCATGTGGTTATTAAGTTGGTCTGCTCTGCTTCCACAGCAATACATTAGGCCAAGACAATTGGCATGTATTTTACATGTTCCTGTCATCAGAGAAGATGGATACTGCCGCATAATGATGTCCTTTTCAAAGACCTGGTAGATCTTAAAAAAAGGAAATAAGGAAGTGTATCAGGAAGCCGTTGGGCTGTAAGTAGGCGTGTGTGTGTGTGTGTGTGTATCAGACACCAGCCTTCTGCCTGTCCTCTGGTCAAACAGCTGACCTGATTTGCCTTCTTAAAGCCTCAGAGTTATCTGCCTCCGGGGATGCACGCTTAAAACACGAGTTTGTCCTGCACTATTTCGAATGGACTCAGATACACTCTTGCGCATCAGGCACACAACATTGTGACCCTGACTCACCCTTTACCGCTAAAGCGATTTTGGCCTAAATCCTCAAGTGGCATCTTTTGGGACTTTGAAATGTCAGATGCTTGACCAGTATCACCGCGCAGAGAGGTTGTTGGCGGTGTGTGTGCGTGTCTAGATGAGCCGGACCATAATGTCCACGCGATAATCGGTTAATAGGTCTCAGAGTTTGATGCTTAGTGGCTACTCTGACCCCAAGAGAGCGACCAAATGCCTTTATCGCATTACACATTTCGTTGTGAAGACACGTGCAATGAACACGTTTGATTAAAAAGTTATTTGAATGGAATTAGAACAAATCACATGCATTTATATTTAGTCATGAACTGCATTTTGTCATGAAAATTATATTTTCCCACCTCAAAATTTAGGATTGCAATAGTATTTTTTAAATCCCTCCCTAAATTTCTACCCTGCCCATAAACTTGGCCTGCTTCCATAAACATGGGTTTCTCTAATGTGATTGTTGTGGCCATGGGCCTTCACCAATCTTCTTTTTATAAAGGAAAATGAGGTTTGATTCTTGGGGGCGCAGCCCATAGTGGTGAACGAGTGGCAGTGTGCCAAAGCCAATAAGAAGCAGCAGTTTAAATCAGGGGGAGGGGTGCCCTAATGTTTTATTCATATTTATTCAAAATAATCCCCAGACAGTTGAGTGTGATGGTCCATGTGAGTACCCATGTGTGTAAATGATTGTAGTAAAACAACTTTAAAAACTTATGAGGGGAAGGAAATCCAATCTATTTTTGATGTCAACTTTTAAAATAACTAAAATTATTGTTGTATCTATTGTTTATTTCTATAATAGCAGAAAATATACCCCATATTATTTTACTATTTTAGTTGAAAAGTCAATTACACCTGCCTGTCTGACGCTCTGTAAGGAAAAAAGTATTTTCTAGTCTTATTTGTCTTTGTCTTTGTTTGGGACAATTTGATACAAAAAGGGACTAAGAGATTAAATTCAAATAGAGTCAAATCCAAAATTAATCATGCCCCTGGCAGTTTCAGATAGAAATTCATGCAATCAAGAAGTATCATCCTAATAAGAAGTGAGACAGACATGTTTAAAGCTGTTCAAATTAATAAAATCTGCTTTACTTTACATTTTTTTTAAATCAGAAATGACTCATTGAGAGTTATTATACTCTTTTACTATGAAAAATAAATATTTTTCATCATTACATCCTTCAACACTTTAAAGTTGCTTTTAGGTATTTTTATTTATGAATTATCTTTGATGATGAGGTCCAAGTCTTTGAGGATGGAAACCCTCTTTGCCATCACCCTAAACTTTTTCTCCCCTGACTTATTGTCAGTCAGTTTCAGGTTGAGACTCTGGGTCAGTCCAAAACATTAATAATACTTCCAATACAAAGAAACATGTTAGTGAAAGAAAAAAAAAATTACTAAACAAATCTATATTTACCTGTTCTCTTGTTTATTCTTTACTGCAGATAAATAACATTTACAGACGAAAGAAAAATAGTTTTAAAAGAAGCTTGAGACCTTGACTCTTTTGTTACGTCAAACTGGGGTCAAGTTTTGGATTCTCGGACTTCAGATGTGGCCTCTTGTTAACAGACTCCGATTATCATAATCAACAGCTCTCTCTTCTGGTCTGCAATCAGCTAATCAAGGACTCTTTAAGCAGGGAGAGTATAGTGTGTGCATATTAAACTGGGAGACTACACCAGTTCCCAGTACCTACATTAGCATCTAATTTAAATACCTACATGTATAATGTACTACAACTGTTAATGCATTTATTGTTTGATTTTATGTTTTATATTGTTAAGTCTTAGTTTCTATTTTTTACCTTAAATAAGTTAAACATTGGGAAACTCCTTTGCCATCATCAATAATTCAGCCTGATTAAAGAGTTTGTTTTCACGTTGACACATTGGACTGCACAGTCATTTTTTAAGCATTTTACAGGCAGATCCTGAATCTGCAGTTTATCTTGTCAGCACGTTTAAATGAGTGCACACTGGGATAGGTAGTGTCTATGTGTCTCTCAGTGTCTGCTCTCAATACAAATGACCTTTCATGACTTAAGGGGATCCCAGTACGGCTTTCCCAGACACACTGACCTTTCAGCCCAGACAGGGCATAGGGGAGGTGTGAATTGTGTGCATGTCTGTGAGTGTGTGTGAGCTAAAAAAGAAGAAAGAAAGAGAGTCTAAATAAATCATGAAATAGATACATATCATTAGGAACATTAAAAACAACACTTCCTCACAGTTTAGGTAATTTGTGCAAACTTTTATGATATAACAAAGACATAATTTCTCACTGCATGACAATTAATGAAAAATAGCAACTCCAAGGGTAAAATTTGACAACTTTTTTATGATTTAAGTGCTTTGTAAATGTAATTGAAGATAATTTTTCATGTTTAACAGTATAAATAAAAAATATTCTCACACTAAATTAAAATTGCGCAGGATTCTAAAAATATGACAGAACATAGATGTGCTCTTCCCCGTCTTGGAGATCTCTTCATTAACTGTGATAAGATTCCTCGAATATTTTTTAAATGTTTATCCATGACAAGTGGCCAACGTTTAATAGCGTGGTTCAGTCATCAAAGAATTTGATGACAGACTTCCCAGCTGACCTGGTCTTCACTGGCACAGGTAGTGCATGGCTGACACAAACAAACAATGTTCTCCATACAAAAATTAAGGGCGATTCTTGGTAAGTTTTGTGCTCATAGTTGTGCAGAAGCGTTCACACTTCCAAATTGTGCTTATTAGCTGAGTCTCAAGATGAATCAGGAGAGGATCATCCAGGACTAAGTGTGGGGCCTAATTCCTCCCATCATACTCCCTGATGGTGGCTCTCTGTTTCCGGTGCAGGGCTTTTGGGAATGAATTGGCTCACCCCTGTGGCTGCTAGGCTCGGACTGACACCCTGGGTCTGTTGGGCCTCTGCTAGGGGGTGGTGTGCCCTTCTGGTTTAGGTCTCTGAGTCCACGGCCTTTACTTCTGTGTTGGGTTTCATCAAGTAAAAGCTGTGTATCTTTCATTGTAATCTGTTTTTGGCAACATAGGTGGTATTGTGAAGAGGAAGACAAATGTTTCACAGCAGCTATACTGTAAAAAAAAGCATTAGAGCAAGTTTTTGGCAACCAAAACATATTGTAATGCATGCAGAGTGGATACAGTAAGTTTTTCAGCCCGACACAGATGCCACTGTGTCATGTCACATCAAAAGTGTCATCAATCTAGAGGTAAAATAAAAGGGCAATGCATCACTGCCTTGTAGTCATGCATTCACTGTGCAAGTCTGCATGCATTTGTAGGGGTCCTGCTGCCTTAAAATGAGCTGGGGGAGGGCCAGCTTCTGTGATGAACCTCCCCATCACCCTCCCTCTTTCTTCGTCTATGTGAAATGCCCAAAGCATCCACGGTGCTGAACTGACTCTAATCGATTTGTCTGTGAAGGCAAAGCGTCACCCTCAGAGTAACACAATGCAATTCTCTCTATCTCTCTAAATGACACACACACCCTGAGTACTAAATGAAGTCTGAGCGACGCTCCGACATTCTTCTTTGGGATAAAGAATGTGAAGATACTCACTCACCACTAGCTGGTAGGAATGTAACAACATCAAACAAGCCATTATCACTACAATAAAATGACAGATGAGGTAGTTGTGCTTCTTTTTTCACATTATTGATTACAATATCAATAGTACTGTAAAAATCTAAGACATTATTGTCATATATATCATTCGGTTTGAGTTTAATGGTTTAAAAGTGAAATTACATCTCAGTTTATGTACACTTGTCTTACTTAGCAATACATAATTATGTAACTAAAGCCTTCAATGGTGTCTCCTAGTAACATAAACAACATGGAGAGTTTGTATTTGTTTTATCATACGTTTCCTCCAGGGCAAAAGATATTGAAATGGCAAACACAAATACAAAAGCTGAAAGTTGTATTTATATTCCTATGTTAATTATTTCTAAAGGCTTAGCCAGGAAAAATTTATTTCTTTAGTTTTATTAATTTGGCTGCAAGAGCTAGCAACACCAGGCTCAACTCTGGGAGTCTACTTCATTTTAACTAACTGAATGATAACTGAATGATAGAAGTTGAGTCAAAACACATCCATATATGTTTTAAACTATATTCTGGTTCATCTGAATCCAATTAGTTCGATTTTACTGTAGTTTTACTCGTTTTATTGATCAATCCAACACTGTAGTCTCAGCTCTTCTTTAGTAATTTAGGGAAATGGTGAGATTTATTGAAAGACAAGACTACACTTAATCAAAAGCAGAAACCTAACATAAATCTATTAAACAGAAATGGTGTTTTCTAGTACAATGTAAAAATCACAGAGAGAAAAACAAGCAGGCACTGTCTTGTGGAATTAAAGGATTAAAGGAAATTAACAGAGTGACATCAGGTCATTTGGCTCCAGTAATCTCAATTTTATATCAGAACAGGTTTTACAAGAATGTCTGAGATGGTGCAAATTAGCCTCTTAAGGTATTTAATTTCTGAATGCTGATTATTCTAGAGTTTGGAAAGCTCAATTGAGCATACGCTAATGACCTCATAACCCCAGATTTTCTAGACATCTCCAAAACCTTTTTTTATGTGTGTATGAATGCAGGTCAATAGTTGACTCTGGTTTAGTTTATTTTCAGAAACAGGTTCAACTAAGGAAGGTGATCATAAAACCCCAAAATTTCACAATATTCAAACATAAACAGAGGAACAATTCACATTGTTTGAAGTATGATTAAGTGAAAGGATTATAACATGGTAGTATTTATATTCTAGTATGAAGCAGTCCTTATGAGCTTGGTTTGAAAAAACAAAAACAAGTTTGTCTACATTTATGAGCTAAACGCTTTAAATTGCAAAATAAAAATGTCATAGTATCTGAATTAAAACCCAGATTAACAACATTTCGAGTTCTTTAGGGGTTTTTCTTTGTTTATGGGGTTTCTATCAATTATGAATTTTCTATAATTGATAGAAAATCTATCAATTATAGAAAAACACACTAAATAAGGCAAAATGAAGCTAGGAAAATTAAGGAACACAAAGGGAGCTGAACCAAGAAACTTCATGCAAATAAACCAGTATGGAGAGATACCAGTAACAGTAAAATGACCTAAATAGAAACACAAAGAGAACCAAAGCACAAATACCAAAAGATCATGACAGAAAATATTAATACAACGGTATGAAAATGCAGTCATTTCTTTTTACACAGCATTACCTTTCATCACATCACATGGTTAATCTGTCAAATGTGCTTGATATGTTCTGATTATTAATAAATATTCAACTTATGTAAATGTTTAACAATGTTTAAAGATGGCAGAAATCTGCTTTGGAAATCTTACTTGTCTGTTCAGACAAGTAAACAACTTGTCCTAATTCTGCAACCATCCAGAATTATATTTTAAAAAATTATTCACTGCAAAAAGATACTAATTGCTAATAACATATAAACAGAACCCCATAAACAAAGAACAACCCCTAAAGAACTTGATTTATAAACAACATTAATTCTAAGTAATAAAATAAAACATTGATTTTAGCTACAAAATGAATGAATCCAGTTTCATCCCCATTTAACTAGTCTTTGCCTTCCTTCTGTGTGTGTGTGGGGGTGTGTGTGAGTGTGTGCTAAGGTCAATGACTAATTACAACAACCATGTGCCAACTCGGTAACAAAGTGTTACCTTAACACACTCGTGCTAATCCATGATGGTACCATGCTGAGTTACACAAAGCCAACATTGACCTGCTGTGTACAGCCTGACCCGGCATCTGTATGATTGTGTTTGTGGCCACCTGCTGTGTGTGCGTGTGTGCGCATGTGGGTGAGGGCATATGGGTGCTTTGTGTGGAAGTGGCTGTGTTTGAAACGCCGCCCGATGGACAGTGTCTCCTGTTATGCAGCAAGGTCACAGATGGAGCAGACTCACAAAAACGCAGAATGAACTTGGGACATGTTAATGGCACTGCAGAGTTTGGCTCAAAGCATTTTCTTAATCTGCCGTTATTGTTACAAAATTTGTAATATTTAACACTCCTACTCGCAGGCAGACAACTTGCTTATGCAATTCTCATCAGATTCTTGATTATTAGTTTTGCAAAAAGAATAGACATGGAAGAAGTCACAAAAGATTTAGTTGTTTTACTTTTGGACAGCAACACTTAAATCAAGAGTCACACTCTATATGAATGAGGTACAACAGGAAACACGGTCCAGACTCATTTTGATAGTGTCAATGTTTATAAGTCTACAAGTATCCAAGCAAGATTTTTCCACGAGTAACGTTATTTTAAAATGAAAACATGAAACATTTTTACTCACTTTTCACTAAACAGTGCCCACTACAGGCCATTTCTAAAACAAAACTTTCTGAACTTCAAGTTGACTTTTCAAAACACTCAAAAATAAAAAAAATATGAAAATGGCAAAGGAGTGTTTGTTTAACTTTATTCTGTCTAAATGTTAGAGAAGTTAAAGTCAAGCCTCTGTGTGTGTCTGGAAATCACACAGTGTTTTTTCCTTAGTATTCCTGAATAATTGGTAAGTTTCTTTAAAGAGACTTTTTTGTCTGTTCCATTAAGTTTAAAGTCTTTAATTGTTCCACTTTCCACTGAAATGCCATTTTTGGGGGAAATGTTCTTCCCCTTTTGAAAACATCTCTTTCAGGTTTGGTGGAGGCTTTGAGTCTTTTCCATGAGTGATTATTATTCTGTTTAACATACTATGCACAAAATATACAAGTTTAAAGTATTTCAAGAACAGATCTGAAGCAAAGTCATTCACATCTTTCAGCTTGATAGAGTTACGAAACTTCAAAGGTTTGGGTTCCTTAGCAAGACAGTCATTTTCAATGTATGAAGAGCAATATGGCAAACACTGGTTAAAGAGACAAAGGGGGGATATGTTTGGAAGGTATACATCCCGTTATGTTTGGTACAAAGCAAAAACAGCATGTCAGAAAAAAAGCAGGTTCTTGCTGTGTCAAGACTTGAGCAACCTTTAGTGATTTATTGAACAACTATTTCTGAGTTTTAGTATAAAATCCAGAAGAAGAGTGTCAGTACACCAGTTTCTTTCTTTATAAATACACACTTGGATTATGCAGCAGGACACCAACCCAAAGTACAATAGAAAATCCACCTCTGGGTGTAAAAGTGCAGATTTTTCAGATGCTATGGCAAGAAATAGACTAATCATGCTTGAAATCATCCAATGTGGGAGAATAAAGAATATTTCTGTCGTCTCTGTGGCTTAAAACACCCATTGGTAGTCATCACATCTACATGATAGCGGTGGTTGCCTCAAAATGTTGTACCACCAGTTATATGTGTGGGGAATGTTTATTTCTTTATTTTTTTTACACTTGACAAGATTGGCTTACTTTGTTTATCAATTTTTATCTTAACTTAAAAAAATGTTTTTTGTATTTAATTTTTCTTTGCCTAATGTCAAAATGTATTCGGGCATCTGAAATATTTTAAAGTGACAAAAAAGAAAAGAAGAAATCAAACTGAAGCTAAAGTTTCTGAGAGCATAACATATGGGATGCTGTAGCACAACATGCCAAAATGTTATTTGTGGGTTCAGAAATGTGTCTTATAATCTTTAAATAAAATATGTTCAAGAGGAATTTGAGCATTTCTAAAAACAAAAAAGCAAAAACCCAAAAAACAAAGGTGTGAATGAATGATGGTGAAAAGTGGTAGAGAAAATGGTGAAAAGAAAAAGAAAGAAACAAAGGAAGAAAGAAAGAAGGAATCGAAAAGGAAGAGAAAAGAGAGAAAGAAAGAAAGCAAGAAATGTGAGCAGGGAAGACAGAGACCCTTTAATTGCTTGGAGAGAGCATGACAATTGAGAGGGGAGTAGATGGAGGAAAACCTCCAGGAGTATTGATCAGTGCGGCTCTTCCATTTCAGTCGCCTCTAACCCCCTTCGGCGACTCCCCCTTCACCCAATTTGCACCTGTAATTTAGATTGGAATGTGTTTGTGTGTATGTTGAGGTCATTTGGCTCGGCGTTTGTCCTTCACTGTGTGCCTACATCTCTTTTGTATTCATTTACCTGTTAATGTGCCTGTCTGTCACATGTCAATGCTGAGGGACCAGAATCAGTGAAGCCAACAAAGCTTACGCGTTTATCTCTGTGTGAGGAAAGACAGCGTGTACATCAGGAGCAAAACATAATGAGTTGTGTTCAAACGGTGATGTTTATGAGCATTTCACAGTGGAAAGGTGTGTATAGTTTCATGTTTGTGTGGCAGGTGATGGGCTTCGAGCTGGTGGCGGTGGGGGGTATCCGTCCTGATCGATCTCCTCCCTCCCTTTTCAGTGACCCTATGCTGCCTCCTGCACTTTCTTCTGGACATAATGAGACACTCCTTATGGATGAAACAAACTTACCCGCATGCAAACAAAGCAACACTAAGACAATTGAAAATCTCTGCCATTATGCACATCCTGAATGCTGTTTTGTTTTATGTGTGAAAAGGAAGAGTCCAAAGATCTTATGTGATAATCCTGTGAAAACTAACTATGACAGACCCGAAGACATGTTTCCTCACATGCTCACTGCCTCAGCTGGGGGGTCATTGTCAAGGCTATAACCTTCCACCCCTGTCTCAGTCCCAGACTGGATCAATTCCTAACCAGACATAGTCCCACCCCACCCCTCAACCACCACTCTTTCCTCAAACACAATGACCAGAGCCCTGCTGGTTCTGCAAACAATGCAAGAGATCTCCAAAACCTGAAAAGAGTAAGCGCTTGTTAGACATAAGGAACCACATATTTAATTCTAGATTTGTTGTATTAGATTATAACTTGATTGTAGATTATTTAAAATGGAGGAAAAACGAGATGTAAAGTGTCAGAAAAGGTTCAGGGGTGTACAAAACAGCAGCTGGGAAAAATCTGAACAATTTTACTACAAGTCTGTATATAAAAGAGGAAACAGGCTGGGAATACACAAAATGTTTGTATGCCAGTTTGTGATTTCTCTCTAAGACTACTTTCTCTTTCTCACCTGAGAAATCGCAGTATAAATCTTCACTGTCTGAACTCAAATTTGAATTGGAGCCTTTTTTATTACTGCTTTTTGTCTTGAATGGCCATTATGTTACTCATTCATGTCAGAGTTTGGTGTCCTAAGTGTAATGTCATCACGCTTTGGCAACTTTTATCTGAATTGAATGAATAAATGTAGCCTTTTCATACATTTCTTTCTTTTACTCTTCTTGACATTTTTGATTTTCGACATGGAGATGAATAGCACTATTGCTAGCAACGAAAGTTGCAAAAGTTTTAAATCATTGCAGATTTAGATCCACTGTATATTTAAATCATGCCAGTCAGGGAGATTTAAATACAGCAATCACATTATTTTAAAAATACTACAAATGCAACTTTACAAGACTATAGTTATTGGAAAAATAAAGCAATTAACATCCAAGTTTGAAATGTAAAGTAAATTTATTTAACTTACTATTGATAAATATAGTGAGATTGTTTTCTTACTTGATTATAATGCTATCAAATTAAGATAATGACTAGATTATATAGCAAAATCTTGTTTCAGATCTTTCTCTGGACAACAGATTAGCCTCTGTTAGTATGTCAGAAGGGCAGAGGATCAACATTAAGGACCTGTCAGCAGGCTCTTAAAAACACTTTGGCTGTGCTAACCGTGCAGCTTCTGACCACCCTGCTAAAAATGTTTATTTGACTTGCTGCTTGGAGCTGTGCTGTGTGTGTTTGGGGGCTCTTTCTGTGTGTATTTGGATGTGCATGTGTCAGAGCTACAGTAAGTTTATACGTGCGCACCCAAGCTTGTGAAGTCAGTCTAGTGTGTTGGTGTGTGTGCTCACCGTGGCGTTAGGCCTTGCTTCCTTCCTTCCTGTTGGAGGGTCCCTTTAGCCACCAACGTTTGGCTCCTCTGGGATGGTGGTTTCAGTGTGTGCGTCTGTTTGTGTGCACTTGACACTTGGCTGAACAGACTAGTCCTAGAGGACTGCTCTATCATTCTAGTTCCTGATTCTCAGAAATGCACACCCACCTGCAATAAACCTCCCAAATGCCCCAAATTTAACCTAACGTGTGCTGCACACACTGACTGACCCTCTCAGTCTTTCACGGTCTTTCTTTTCTTCCTCCTTTTGTTGCCTTTTCCAGAATGGGTTATCTTTCACCCCTTCTCAATTACTAAATAAGGTTACCTTCTTTTCACATGTGTATATGAAGGCAAAACAATGAACAAACGCCTACTATCTCTCTCTCTTTCTCTCTCTCTTTTTCTCCCTCTCTCTCTCTTTCTGGTTGTCTTTTGCAGTCACACACTCAGAGCTGTGAATTAGGTTTGTGAAGTGCAGAGGGAAAGCTTCAATATTGCATCATTGGGAGGTTGTGGGTCTGTTTTTGGGGTCAGTGTGCTATCATGTTGCCAATCAGCAAGGCAGCTCGGAGCCCTCATCAGCTTTTGATTGCATTTAGAATGGCTAATTAAATAAAATATGACATTATGTAAATGTCTGTGTCTCTGCCATATGGCCCGAGGCACTTCCCCCTTTCAGCCCACCTCCCTGCCCCCTCCTGCTCATCTCAAACTCACCAGGAGCGACCAAGTGTGCATTATGATTGAGTGTTTGCATGAATGTGTCTTCATACAGAACTGAGGAAGAGTAAATGAGGTAATGGAGGGATTGTAGTCGAGGCTACCTTTGTTTATTATGCTCCTTCCTGGTTTGTGTTTCATTTTTGAGAATTAGATATCAGGATCCTGGGTAAGCACACACACAAAAAACAAACAAAAGAAAACTTTGGTATCTTCAGGGAATGATTGTGGTTTAGATGTTAGATTATGGATTTGGTACATTAATTTATACTTTTCTTTGTGCTTTTAGTTAAATGTATCTTTAATTTGATTTTTGTACAGCTGTAGCAAAACTTCAAACCTGTACAGGAGAAAACTATATGGGTAATTATGTAATAGAAAGCAAATATTTTCCAAAGTGGACCAAGTAAGACAGCAGATTTCATCTGAAATAAAGTTTTTACTCATTTATTTATCTTATAATATATCTCCTGACTGATACATTCTGTTCATTTAAATCCCAGTAAAATTTGCCATTGCGATTTGCGACACTGCTGCATTACTGGGCGGTAAAAAGCCGATGGTTGCATGCGATTCCTACCTTCTGCATGAACTGTGGTTGATGTAATTAAACTATTTTTCTTTCATAGCTGTGAAATTGAGAATTCAAAGGTGTGAATCATATAGTGACTTTGGCTTCATCACAGTCGATAAGAATTATCTGCTTGCAGACAAATCTGCTATGTCTCTATCTTTTTCCTGCCTGCAGTCCACCCAGTAATGTCATTGCAGTTAACACCAGAGGAAAAAAGTCACATTGCTCTGCAGCCAGAATGAGGGAAGTTATTTAGAAAAGGAATTTCCTATGTCTTGTATAAAACATCGGATTTGTATACATTCCAAAAATGGATGAACACTATCAGCATCTCACATAATCAAATCAAACAGAAATTAAAATAGATTTCCGTGAGTTTCAGTGCCACAATCAATCATGGTCTAATTCTTCAGTCGAATTTATACATTTTGAACAGTTTTTATTAAGACATCTAGTCAGTATCTTTAAACCTAACCTCAAAGACAAAGATTGTATCTGCTATCTTAACCCAAACTGTAAACTGTTTATAACCGAAAGCTTCTTTCGGAAACTCCAAAAATCTGAAGTTCCCTGTTCAGAATTAATGAAGGAAAGAATCTTCAACATACTGTAGCATCTTGGTAAAATTTTAAAAGTGTAATGTAGATTGTAATTTCTTACCACTGACCGTTACATGGTTTCTACTGTGTGTATTAGCATTATGTGTGTCAAGATGAGGGTGGGGGGTGGAAAAAAGCTGCCTGTCCCAGTGATAAGGCAAATGGAGCAGGCCCACAGTTACCAGGCCAGTCACAAATAGAGATAAGGATAGATAACATTCACTGGAAGAACTGCTGCAGGCTCAACACTGAACTCTACACAAAACATGCCATACAATACTGCGAGTGTCTTTAAAGTGTCGGCGTGTGTGTGTGTGTGTGGGGTGTGTGGGTGTGTGTGTGTGTGTGGTGGTACATGTGGTTCTATAAGCTCTGTACATCTGGTTGTCTGGGAGTAATTACTTGGATCTTTAAACTTGAAAATTTAGTGGGATCTGTTAGTAATACTTTTAATTCCAACTCTGCAGTATGCAATTTATTAGTGTGAACAACTTTAAGATTTAAAGCAGGTAAGATATGCTACAACAACAATTTTATTTTTTTAAATTCCTCTGTGTATAGGGGTATAAATACTGAGTCAATGTTAAAAAGGTGCTCAATTTATTTTATTTTATTTTATATTACACTTTTTAAAGGATCTGTGTCTCTGCTGATTGAATAACTCCATTCTCTAAATATGGTGCAAAAATGTGACACTGTTTCTATGTTTAGAAAATAGACTAAATATAGCATCATCATTTTTCATAGGGCACCATTTTGAACGATTCAGCAACCTAATTAGTCTTCACCAAATCACTTCCAAGCATTAAATAATTCATTGTAAAATGGTAGGTTTATGCTGTGTAACAGTTTTAATATTAGTGAGTTGTGTTATTTCACACTGGAGATTGAGTTTGTTAGCTTAAGACAGCATTAGCCTTTTACCTGCTAACGAGTTAGTGCAAGCTAGGACTAGCTATGTATTAATAATTCACACTTTGACCCAGAAACTGATCGAAAGGTCAATAGACAATATATTATGGACTATTTCGTCCATAATATATGCAGCTTTGTTTGAAAGACTCAAACAAGGCTGCAAGGATAAAACTGTATTGAAAACTGTTGAAAAAAGTGATCTGCTGCAACCAGATATTCCTTGTTCAGTAATCCCAGTTATGTTTTTTTACCCCCTCTTTTGTAGCTTTAAAATCAACATTAGCTTTTTTTGTTGTTCTTTTTCAACATATTAGGGGAATTACAGTTTTATTCACAGTCGTTGGCATATGCCTATGACAAATGTTGCTATGCTTGAATTCAAACTATACTCTAAATGTTTCTGAAACATCACAAACTAACCACAGCGCTGCCACATCATAAAATTGTGTCAAGAAAAAGCATTTTTCCTCGTTTTGTAAGATGTGGTTGAAACAAACCCAGTATTTGTGGAATCCAGCATAAAAATGACATGTTGGTTTCGAGGCTTTGTAAAGCTGCTTGAATATCAGGAAATGGCATTCCTTTTATTTTTTTTTATCTACTTCTTTTTCATTTTGCTGCTCTGTTCTACCCCAAAGAGTGAACTGTCCATGTTGTTTGTTACGCTGCAGGCTTCATCCTTCTAATGAGTCTTAAATCAAACTCTCACTGCCTCTCCTTCGTTTTGGTCCACACACTCTAACCAGACCACAAAAGCAGGCTGCTGCAGAGCGGAAGAGGTTGTGGTTGGCAATGCATATGCCCAGAGGGGCCCAGGACTGTCAGGGCAGTAGCCCCACATCTGGAGCCTCCCGCTGGGTCGGCAGCCTCTCTCCAGCCCTCCTCCTCCACCTTTACCGCCACAGCTCTCCCGAGAACACTGGGCATTTATGTAGCCACACCCTCCCTTCATCTTCTTCTTCAAACACAGAATAAAACTTACCTTCACAAACATATTTTCACAGTTCATCTCCTTATTTACAACCACACTTCCATAATGATATGGAACACCTACCTACCACATGTAACTACAAGGCACACACATTAAACTGTAAAATTTTATGCAAATCCACAGCCAGCAGCACAGCATGTTGTTGCCAAAGTCTTCTCAGTTTTTAGAAGATAAACCATGAGAAACAACAGAGAAAGAGATGATGTTGTGTGTAGTTAACTGGACAGCAATGCTCACTCACTTTCACAAACTCTGATAA
Source organism: Xiphophorus hellerii (assembly GCF_003331165.1). Taxonomy (NCBI): domain Eukaryota; kingdom Metazoa; phylum Chordata; class Actinopteri; order Cyprinodontiformes; family Poeciliidae; genus Xiphophorus; species Xiphophorus hellerii. Next base: position 7,324,621 of record NC_045693.1, read on the forward strand.
TCAATACACCTAAACTGAAATGGTTAAGTCTGACAACAGGACCTTTTCTTTGACAGAAACCGTGTGAGACTGAGTTAAGGTTAGACATTTAACCTACTTACCATTTTGCACTAATTACAGTAAAATATTTACATTTAATTTAGCTCAAATTAATTTAGCATCTCCTGCAAACTATTAAAATCGGTGACGGGGTTTTAGATATAATTTCAATGGTTTGTAAGTTGTCTTATTGCATATCATTGAGATTTCTGAAGAAGCAGAAACTGATCCTAAGTGCCAAATGTCTTGTCAGTTCATGCTCCCACCATAGTGTTTCTGCTGCATAACTCTACATTGTGCTATAAATATGGTATATTATTTTACATTTACAATAAAGTGTTGATCATCATATTTCTTTTATTTTGAAACTTCATAAAAAACATACAATGACACAATAAACAGTTTTGCTTCCTGAAGGTCCTATTGGAACATAGTTTGGTCTGCAAGCAGCCCAGCAATCACCAGGTAAATAATTTGTTGCATCCTCCTGATATGTGTACTACAAGCACAAGAAAGTGGATAATCGATGACTCATGAGTGCTACAGGCAGTTACCAGAGCATCTGGACATTCTGAACACTAAGTGAAGCTCAGCAGACACAACAAATTTCTTGTAAAGGGATTGTATTTTGGGTTTCCTTAAGACCAATTGGTTGTCATGTAATATCTGATCATGTGAGACATACTTGTGTGTTGGAGTCCTTACACTACTAATTGGAATATGCCAGGAGAACCAAATTACATCATTTCCTTCCATTCCCTGTGGCGAAAGCTAAATTTTACATTTTGATATTATACTGTAGCTAAAGTGAAGACATTAAATCTTCAAAAAGTAAAAGCAAAACATATTCAGTGTGTCAGATACCAAAGCAATAAGGAAGCAGAAAGTCATTCAAGTGATATAGACTTAAGCAGTTAAACCTGGTACTCTCCATTCTTCATAGTGCTGGAATAGCAGAGACAGCTGAGGGCCAAGGCACACTAACTCATTGCCAGTCAGTGTAGCACTGTGTGATGATAATAAGGATAACTTCCTCCAGGATAATGGAGCTGCAGCATATTCAGGCCTCAGTGTGCGCAGTCCCCCAGGATGGCCTTGTCTGCTGTGAATATTCTGCATTTAAATGGTCCATTAGAAGCCAAACAAACACAGACAGACCTCCATACTAATGACCAACGGGGTCCAGGGGTTAGACAGGGCACCCGCCATGTCTCAGTGTGTGTGTGTGTGGATGTGTGGGAGTGACACACACTCTGTCTTAGGGGGTGATATGAGTTGCCAACAGACGGGGAGAGTTGTGTGTTGGACTGGGAGGCTGATTGTGTGTGACATGGGTCAGGCGGGTGGAGTAGGGGGGTGATGGAGGGAGAACGGGCTCTCTGGCCAGAGGGGAATCCTTCTCTCTGTCCCGACGGGTGCCCATTTGCATGTCTGTCCCATTTGTGTGTGTGCCTGAGTGTGTGGCTTATCTCAATATCCATCTTTTGAATAATACGTCTTTGTTGGCTTGGATGCATTTGTGTGTGCATGTATGTGCATATTGCCCATCATACTGTCATGTGCACACGTTCCAGTCGGTATTCAACAACAGTGTGTGACAGAGAGTTGCAGGAGTTATTCTAATAAGGGAATGGTGCTTATGGGCCCTGCGCCCTGGTCAGCCTTCTGCTCATTATTATTATTAATATTTGAGGAGTAGCCTGTGCAGATGCCCTCGTCTCCCTGCACACAGCTTCTTATGAAATGTGACAGGCCATGTCCTAATACCCCTCTGCTGTTTATCAAAATATGAAAATGGAAGTGTCTAAACTGTGTTAAAGAAATTCAACTAATGTGGCTTAAACAGATGCAGACAAGAATAGAAGTTCTGCAGCTGAGATCCTAAGGTGCTAAGATGCAGCCAGAACTTGTTGATGCATCAAGCGCTGGTCAGCCATAAAATCTAAAGCACCTGCTTCAAATTGATTAGTTCCTCCTTTTCTCTGCCTATACAGTCCTTACCCATGAAGCTCTGCTGTTATATCTGGCGGCAAACTATTAGCAGCAGATCCTTCAAGTCAGTTGGAGAGACAGGACCTTCAAACAACGTATTAGTTAGGTCAGAGAATTGTAGAAATCTTTTAGTGGGTTGGGATCTGAAGATTTTAGAAGTCTCAAACTCATGGTTGAGTTTCTTAAACATTCTCTGAAGTGATTGAGAGCACTTTTACCTTAAAACTTTAAACAGCCATTAGTGCAAGGGAACACTTTTTCCATGAAGGGGTTTGGTTGGTCAGCCACAAGGTATAAAGACTGAGAAAATCTGGGTTGATATTGCTTTAGCACTAAAGAAGTATGAGCTGGCATTTCCTGAGCTTTTCCAGGGAAAAATAATTTCAAGTGATCAACGGAGCCATATGCATCAACCTGATTTCTAACTAGCATAATTCATCAAATAACAATTTAACCAGAAAAAAAATCAACTATGCATACAAAAAAATAAATATTATATTATATTTTTATGCTAAATAAATAATATTAAGAGTGTGTAATTTCTACTTAACATGTTGGTATCTGCTCACCTCATTTTTACAGAGCCTTAGGTATTTTATTAAGCATCTAAGTACAAAACACTACAGGCTGACTTAAGGTAGATTTTGTCCTTTGAAAGAAGATTGAAACAGATCTGGTGAGTTTTCTGGTATTATTTTTAAAGAGTAGAAAACCACCTCTGACAAGCAAACGTGGATTAGAAATATCAAGAAAGACACAAATTGTACTGTGAGAGCTTTAGCTACAATTTGCAACTCTCCATTCTGTAAACAAACACCAGGTACATCTCCGACTTGATGAGGAGGGAATGATGAAACTGGTTTGTTCAAAGTGTAGATATTGTCAAGTTACAAAATAGCAAAACAAATCGGAAAAACAACCTGCATGTTGTTTTATGGAAGGTGTATAATGTTAATTACATGATGTTGATTAATTTTTGTTCTCTTTGTGTGGATAGTTTGTCTAAAGTAGCTGAAATGTGCTGCTAAGGAACTACAGACAGACAGGGGATGAAATTTAAACATAACAGAAAGATATTTATATCTGGAAACAAATGCAGAATTTCTTTATTCAAAGCTTTGACTTCTTTGTGACATATTTGCATATCCATGAATACTTTTTGGTATATTTCTATTGTTTAGAGCAGTGATATATTGCAAGATCTTTGTTTTCTGAGATGTCTTCAGTGTTGGATGCAGAACATGGTCTCAAAAGGCTTAACATGAACACAAACAAGTCTGCACAGAAAACCAATTAACAAAGTATGCATGTTTAAAGGTGCAAATACTGTAAATGTTTCTATTGGATGGAATACGCATACATAATGCAATCAGCAGTGTGCGGTGGGGAGAGGGATCATGTAAGGGAGCCTAAAACAAGATGAAAAGCACTTACACCTTTCTTGATCATATCTACATCTTCACAGTGATGATGCAAGACAGAGGCTCTTCACACACATGTAAACACACACACATAATTAAGCAACGCACACATGTGCATGCACTACAAAAGACGGGAAAAGTAAGACAGCAAAGTAACAAAATGCAGCAGCAGCAGAAACAAGCGGGTAACAAAGCAAAGGCGTGTTATTAATGGAGCATTGTCAAGCGAGGTGTTTATTTTCAACATGTGTGCTAGTTAACGGCAACAAACACTCTCGTGTTATACGCCGGGCCAAAACAACACGCTCTGGGACCGCACCGCGCCAAACAAATGGTGCCTTTTTTTAGTTAATCGTGTGTTCATGCAACTGGAGGAAGGGGGGAAAAAAAGGAAAGGTGGAGGGAGAAGGCACGGATGTGCAATTTAAAAAACAGGAAAGGGGAGATCTTTCAAACAGAAGTACTGCAGGTGAGTGCACAGGTGGCGATTCAAGTGGTTCAGCTTGGAATAGACACTGTTACAAAAAAAGATTTTTTTGACAAATTTTAAAAACAAAGTGCACCCTAAAGTGTATTACAACACCTGATCACCTCAAAGGAGATGCATTATATTGTTTTTGTCTAATAGAATTGATTTGAAACATTTTGACCTGAATGAGACAAACCAGGTCTTATTGAGAAGAGGTCACTAGTCTCAGAGAGCACATGAATATCAAAACTGGACAGCTTAAAAATGAAAAAACCAAGTCTGCTCTGATGAATATGCTCTTCTGCATGAACTTATAGTAATCAATCCCAATAAGGGCTCACCAGCTTTCTGTTGGTAACCCTGGACACCCTTCAATGCATCACACCATAAATTCAATCTGATTAAATTAGTTAACTCAACTGTTAATAATCAGAGGACAACTTTGAGAAATAGCCAAGTATAGTTTGCATCTGCACTCTATCAATTTTAGGGTTTTAGCACTTTTGATATAAGTTTTAGCCTTGCTCTACTGTATTTTCTCCCTCCCTCCCTCTCTCTCTCTCTCACACACACACACTGAAGACCTAAAGCTCCTGCCGTTCAAGCGAAGAAAACCCCCTGTGGCTGTGAAACTTGGCCTCCCAACCTGTCAATCTCCACTCTGCCCCGAGGCCATACTGAGTCTGTCCGGGGGTGGGATTGATATTTACTGTATCGTCAAACCTTTTTCCACCCCTAAGTTGTTTATTTTCATTTTAAGCTGACATTTTAATACACTGCTGTGCTGCTTGTCTGATCATTTGCCAAAACTGAAGGAAGAAAAAAAAATCTCTTCCCTTCATGCATTTGTCAGCTGGAGGCAAATAAAGAGCCCAATCTAAGGTTTTACAAAGACACAAGACTGTACTGATTGTTAGCGTGTGTAATCCAGTGGATTTCAGGTGCTGTGGTTGAATCTATTCGAATGCTCGACCAGGTGTGAGCACCAAAAATATCCAATTTTCCAGGTCATTTTGATTGCAAACACTATTTGATTGCAAATTTTGCCACATTTCATATTTCTACTGGACTATTTTTGTGTACTTCATTTTGATGAAGGTTATAAAGAACAATTTCTGATTGGCGCTAACAGTTGGAAAACTTTTCTAAACTTTAAAGGAATGCTTATTGCCTGTCATTTCTTCAGTAACCCGCATTCAGGATTTTCCTGTAAAGGGACGACAGAGTTCCATGCATTTTCGGGCATCATGTCATGAAGCATGAACACAGGAGAGCTTGACTGCGTATTGAGGAGGAAGTTTAGCCATGTTACTGAGGTGTGTTGGACCACGGACATGCATAAAACCTGCAGGAAACCGGTCCTTCGAGACTGGAATAACCCACCCTGCTGTAGGACAGATCGTTGGACTGACCACCTAACTTAACAGTCATGATTTTTTGGACTTTGAGAGTGGGCAGATCCATGCTGACTTCATGCAGAAAGACCAGGCCTTGATCCAAATCCTGGGCTTTCTTGTTGCAACACGACCGGATAATAATTGCACCACCATTCTGCCCTGTAATCATCAAACTAACAGAAATATATCAATCTTTGAGTAATGAATATGTTATTTGTTTCAATTTTAGCATTGAATCACTTAAATTTTGATTTTATTGATAATATAAAATGTATTGAGATACACTTGAAGAGATGTAGGTATCACACCTGATTTAGAGATGCAGTTTCTCATAAACTATTGGCCACATACAGCCAGTAAACTCTGAACTAATGGCTTCAGAGACCGAAAATGTGTAAAACAAATTATTTATGTTTATGGAGCTCATAGCACAAATTTCAGCAGAGACCTGCTAATAGGTGGAAGTGTGATCAGCTGCCCTGTGACCTTGTTGGTCTCTGTATTGCTCTGTTAGCCCACTTTGTCTTTCTTCAAAGGCTGGATAATTCTCTCCCTGCAGGCAGCTTGGAGCAAACTGGCCCCCACTCGTCTTTTTTTCTATCCTCTCTCTCTCACACTATCTCTTTCTCCCTGCATCTGTTCTTTTCTTCCTTTTTGGCCACTTGGCAACTCCTCTCCCTTTCTAAATCTCAGATCCTCTTTTTCCTGTATTTTTTTACCACCCTTCAATGTCTTGTTTTTCCTCCCTCTCTCTCTCTGTTTGTTCCTCTTTATTCTCACTCGTATTCCCTCATCTCCACTCTCCTTCCTTGCTCCCGTAGTTCTATTGCATTTACTTTTAGCATGGTGTGCAGCAGGGGAGCCACAGGGCCGCGAAATAATTCAAAGTCTTTGCATATTGCAGGCACTCTGGTCAGCGGCGGAGCTCTGTTGCACTGACACATTAGTTTATCTGGACTGACCCAGCAAACAGCCTACACTATGACAAATAGCTGCTGCATGAACAACCCCCTACGCACACACACAGACACGCACACCCCTAGACATAGAAAGAACACACACTTGGCTGCCATGTGTGGGGTGGAAAACATGCACGCCTGCGGAGCAGACAGCTTTAAAGAAACCTATGACCAAAGAATAAAATCATGAAAGAAAATAAGAAAGGAAAAGCAAAAAAAGAACAAATGAAAGTGGCCGGGGAGGGAGGGAATAAAGATAAAGATAAAAAAAAAATAACTAAAGAGATGTACATCCCTGAAGGTAACTGAGTGATTTTCTGCATTGTTTAATTTTTAATCATTTTGCCTTCCCCAGCATTCCTCAGCTCTTCTTTGCATATTCTATATATAAATATATAATTAATGTCTTAGAGGCAGATATAAAAAAAGAGAAAATCCTCACCAGCGTTCCAGCATCGTTTGTTGTTCTTGAGAACAAATTAAAGCCAACTATAAAATGTGGACTTGCTGAGGCTAATCTTTTTTCACCCTGTTCTTGTCTTTTTGTTTGTCTTATGGCAAAACTTTTTGCACATCATGCGTTCCTTTGTTCCAGCAGGCGAGGCTTTGCTGGTCATTTCAGCGCCTTTCTGGAATAAATCTTCTCCTGAAGGCAGGTGAACTTCTGAAAATAAACTGCGCTGAGACAGAGGAGACACTGTTACACACATAGACAGCAGAACCCTCAATAATAAAAAGAAAATGCCACAACCTTTTATTTTGTTTCACTGTTTTATATGTTTCTGGTTAATGGGAATAATTTACTGTACATTTATAAAGTACAGCAGCAGACCCTACCAATATAGATCTCACTTATATAGATAAATATTTGTAGTTTACCTAAAGCAAAAAGATAAGCTAATGAAATTTTCACTATTAATATGTGATCAAACCCCAGCTGCAATGCTTTCTATAATCTTTCCACTCCTTTCTTTTTTTTAAATCAGCATCAACACTGTGGAATTTCTACATATTTCACACACCACCAGCTGGTGTTGATATGAACATTAACAGCATCTAGCATTTAGATTGAGAAGAAGAAGATGCTTAGTGCTAGGCGAAAGCATGATGAATGTAAAACAATCTATATCAACTGTTCCACATTGTTTGGTGTGGTTTTGTTTACAAAAACCCAAAACATGTTATTCTGTTGCTTCTAAAATTCTCTGGATATCAAACCTACAGCTACAGGGTTTTTGCAATTATGTAACAAGATGTACCCCCAGTGGATCTGGAAAATTTTAAATGGCAGGGGCACAAGAGGTGTAAGCAAGATGGCAATGCTGGATCTCCTCGCTGAAATAAATATAAAAAAATCATTGTTTCTTCTGAGGAAGCAAAGGTAACTTTTAGGTATAAATATTCCTTCCTTGTCTTAGCTGCCAAAATACACACAAAAAAATGCTCATTTTGTTTAACTTCCTTGAAAATGCCCACTCTCCCCATTTCAGCTAAACATCTCCAAACATAACTTTGAGTGTTTTTGCTGGTGTAATTTGCATTTATGGGACTTCAGGCATCAGGTTTTCTCATAAGATTTAAGGTCTCATTAAATTTATCTTGTTTGCCTTGTTGAGAAATGCTTTGAGATTACATATTGGGAATGCATTTACTTACAAGTTCTAAAAGTTGAAATGAGGAAGGCGGTGTTTAACCAGGCAGCTCATACTGAAACATCTGCCAGAGCACACCCTCCAACAGACCAGCTGATTTTTTACAAAAATGTATGCTTACTGCATACCCTTTCCTTTGCATTTGCTTCTTCCTTTGAACTGTTCAAGCAGCGAGGCTCAGGGTGTTAGCAGGGAATTTGTCCGTCTTTGACAGGGCCGAGACGTTTTTACTCTGCGCTCTTTGAAGAGCTTCCGCTTATCGACACCAGGGCTAAGCGCCGGCCCTCTGAGCTCGGGCTCTGGCTCCACTGGGAGCAGGTAAAGCTCGGCTGTATCACGATCCGGTCACACAAACACTCTCACGCACACGCACGCACACACACGCTTACACAATCAAGTAGGACTAAACTGAGTACACAGACAAAAATACAAAAAAAGAGTTAAAAAAGTAGACATTCACTTACACTTGCTCATGTAAAGACGGCACACATACATTCACAAATGACGCACCCTGGAAGACATTTGCAAGAAAGATGTAGTGACATTTGGATATGTGGGGAAGGAGATAATGGGGATGATGGAGATATAAGCAGAAGCACGTGCTCTGACGCACACATACACATGCTAACCTTTTCCCTTTGGAATACAAGAGAGGAAAACAGTAATGCTTGCAAGAGGAAGATCAATGGAGCTTTGTGGCCTCATGGTGTGAAGGAGGTGAGCTGAAAAAGGTGGGAGTTTTTTGTTGGGATCTAATATTTATTGTGGAGAATTGACCACAGCCTCTGTCTGCAACTTTAAAGTAAAAGGAAAACATTCTCTGGTGTTGATGTGAACTTTGAACTGCAGAATTCTTTTTGAGTGAAAGGAAAGTTTGAGTTCAGATTTATTTTCCATTGCACAATAATTCGCCCATGACTATGATGCCAATTACATTTGTTTTCTCATGATACAATGCAAACCAAGGCCAAAACATTTCCTTCTGTGAAAAGAATGTTTGTCTTAATAAGATCGAATTCAGGTATTTTTCAATAAATCTAAGCTTTTGTTTACAGGTCCTTCACCGAGGTAAATATGGGATAAGGTCCTTGTGTAATCACTGATGGTTAAAAACATACCTGCACCATTCATGTGAGTACGAATAGAAAATAAAGCTTTTAATTGTGTTCTCCAAGGTTGCACAGAGAAATGTTTGTAAATACATAAACATAACATACAAACATGGGTCAACTTTATAAAAAGCAAACACAAAATCAATGCAAAGGTTTTAGAAATGAGGCTTGAAAGAGGCAATAGTATATAATAAGCATAATATCACCAATGGTATGCAATGAAAATGTGCAATAGCACATAATTTGCCCATTTGAGCGTTGAACTTTTATTGAAAGCTGTGAAGATGCAACATTATGTAAATAGGACACTCGTATATCACATCTCTAACATATTATTAAACATACATAATCTAGCAACCCACATAAGCTTTACTTCATATATAAATTAAGTCTTTGCAGAAAGAAGGTCCTTGCTTTGAATCTCGGCCAGGGTTCCATCTAGTTTGAAAGTTGTTCTCACACATGTTGGGGTTCTCTCTGCGTACCTCTTACAGACCAAAAACAAGCATACTTGGTTAATTGATCTCACTGAATATGCCTCAAGTGAGCATGCGTGTGCATGATTGTTTGTCCTGTATGTCTCATTCTTGGTCTGTGATGGAAAAATCAACCTATTCAGGGTGTAACCTGCCTCTCAGCAAATGATTTCTGGATGGATGAATCATTTGTTCACTCAACTGTAATAAGCACAAGTGATTGCGATGTGTCAGCCCTTCACCAGGATCCGGAAAAAGATTCAAACCATCAGTTTAAAGGTGATTAGCTGCAACGCAGCAACAACCAAGGCTCAAATCTGCTATGACTAAAAACTGTCAAAAGCTTCCACTGTAATTTGCAGCTTCAGTATTAAGGTTTCATGGTCAAACTACCTTCAAATTTGTTGCCTTCACCTCAAATCAGCAGCTAGATGTTTGGAATTGAGACACAATTTTATTCATACAGAACTATCATCTCGAACATATATAAAACAGATTTTGGATAAAACGGCTATTGTGTACCAGTGTTGGTTTCTGGCCCTTCAGGGCTCAACTTTGCATATTAGACATCTTTGCATGTAGACTGTTATGGCCTGACTCAAAGGCCACAACAAAAAGAGGGACACACCATGCATAAGAGTCTGAAAAGTAAATGTATTCAACATAAACTAAGATTAATATCAAAGTTTTTAATATGAAATGTGAAAGTCAGTGGCATATAGTGTTCATGATTGTGATGTGTGAAAGTGTTGTAATGGGAAAGCTATATAATATACAAAGCAAACGGCGACAGCATATCTGTAGAGAGCAGAGGCAAGTTAGTGGTTCTCAGGGTTAAAAAATAAATTAATAAAAAAATAAAAAACAAGGTCCTCAGGTGTCTCTTATAAGTAATCAGTGTTGTATATAAAAGTAAAATGCCCAGCCTCACCTCAGGGGTCCCACAGGGGTTATAAAGAAAAGTCAAGAAACCACCATTTTCTGATGCATCTTTCAGCTTTGGTGAAAAGTCAGGATATTATTAATTTTCACTAATTCTTGTCAGTAAAAGTGTTATCAGACCATGTGTTTAGAAATTGCAAGACGCCAACTTTTCACTAAGAGTGTGCCTATGTGTCGTAATGGATAAGGCCGCCTATGAACAGTAAACATCTTGCATTGTGTGGTGGGTCTCAAAGTCCTGCTTGGTACGTGGAATACTGACCCCAATACCCTTGCATCCTTCCTCTGAGTATTTATTGTCAAAGTAAATGTCAGACGTCTGCACTACTTATGTAGCAAGACAGGCCAACCAAGATGTGAGTCATCTATGCAATGCAAGCCCTGTTTTTGTGGGGGGATGAGCAATGAAAACACACACATATATTTTTATTTTGAAATAGTAGCCCTTTGGCATGAAAAAAACAACGCCCAAACAATATATATTTTATGTTCTGTTGTAACCCATGTTACTAAAACACAATAAAAAAAACTAAGAAATTTACAGCTAAACACATGTTTCATGAGTGTAAAGAGGTACTAGATTTATGGGAACTGTTTCACAACTTTCTTTCTTTTAAAGCCATAAATGTGGATTTCTTCTCATTTCAAAATATTCAGTTTAGCTTATTTGTCAAAGAAAATAATGTGGAATTTCTAATTAATGCTGCAATTATTGTAACAAAATGTTATATTCATAAATGCCAATATGCAAAATGCTCCTTCTCATTCACTGCTCTCAAAACTGATCTCTCCTTGTTTAGAAGATATTTGAGTGAGATGCAGAAAACAATCGCAACAAAACTGTACGAGTTAACGGAAGAGTTTCAGATAGTCCCCTAACATGTCTCTTTTAGTTGCTTTATGTTCATTTTTTTATTTTTTTAAAAAAAGCACTTGGTTCGTACCTCCCTCACTCGAATGGTGACTTAAAAACAAAAGTAAATTTGTTATTTTTTCTGTAATGTCTGTTATAGACTTGTTGATGTGAGTATGTTGTTATTTTTTGTAGTTGCTTTAATATTCAATAAAAAAAGAAGAAACTAAGAAAAAGAAGAAACTAAGAAAAAGAAGAAACTAAGAAATGTCACATGATCAAAAAACCCTTCCCAGATTGGCCGTCACTGCTTGGTGGAAGAACAGTTCAGTCAGCTGACAAAGGGTCAGCTGCATTTGTTTGGCGTCTGTTTTGGCTCCTGATGTGGCTGCTGGAGGAATACTTGGCAAACTATACGTTTGACTTCGCGGTAAGCTTTGTATTGCTTTTTTTTCGTTTATAGCAATATTTGATTTAGTTCAACTGTTTTAAATCTTTTGTTGAGGCGCTTCTACCGCTACCGCAGAACTCTATTGAGAAAATGTCTTTCAAGTTTGAAGTTTTATTTAAGCCTTTATAGTTACATTCCACCTGCGTAACGTGCATACCGATTAATGTAAAAAGCTGTGATCTTTCATTCGGCTATGATGCCTAATTGATTTTGGATTTTATTTTTGTATTTTTCACTCATTTTGTGATTGGCATGCTAACCCGAAGTAGCATTTTTCAAACTAACGGTGGAGTTAAATTAACGAGTTTTCCTAAGAAATACTGCATTGAAAGCCCCACAAGAGTTCTGAACTGATTAAAAGTGTGTATTGCGTTAATGTTTACCAGTAAACTGATTTCAATTAATGATTGAATTTTAATTGTTGTTTATTTTTCTGGCCTTTCACAGGTCAGCTTTTTTTCTATCTTCAAATGAAAACTGAACAGAACCAAACTGAACTGATCTGATGGCGAACTGGTAGGACCTTTTCCTTTTTCTCTTTTGATTTATTTATTTTTTTCCAGATAGGATTATAGCCCTGGGAGGCCTTGACTGAACTTTCAAAAAGAGAGAGAACCACAGGAACTTTGGAAACAAATAAAACCACAAAGAACTTTGAAACAGTCTGAAACAGACATTTGGAAATGAAATCTGAGACTGCACATAAAGTGCTCTGAAAATGTATTTTGAATTCATGAACTACATCACAAATGCTATGAAGATACTGTTGATAAGTTGAGCTATTTCTGTGTATATTTATTTTTATCTATTCACAATACACTTTTTAAATTTTCCCATCTGCAGTATTTATTGGTCATTATTCATGTTAATCAGGTTTCTTAAAGAACTGTTCTATACATGTTACACTTTACTGGCAAGATGCACATCTGGGGTTAAAAATATCCCATTTCTAACTGCTAAAATTACAAAATGCACCTGAAATAATCTTTTTCAAATGCATTGTTTTTGGTGGAGGTTCAGAAATGACATACAACATAGTACATACTGTTATGTATTATTTTACTACATACACCAGCCACTTTAATAAACAAATATCCAGTAAGCAGCAGTTGTATGAACGCCCTCTCAACGCTAGAGTAGAGGCAAATCCGTAGAGATGGTAGTTGGGCAACAGTAACTAAAATTATTACTTGTAACTACCAAAACAAAATAAGAATACCATCTCTAAACCCACAACCTATAGAGTTTTGAAGCCCAGACAGAAGACTGCTAGTACTGTCAGTAAGAACAGAGACAGGAACATAAAATTCAATTCAGTTTATATTTTATAGTGCCAGTTAGCAATTGTTGTTTTGAGCCACTCTCCAAAAAATCATTTCAATATACCTTCTTAGTCATCAACAATACAGTCAACTCAATTAATTATTCAAGGTTGTTCAAAAATGTCTATCTAAGGAAGCCCTGCAGTTTGCATTCACTCTTCCTGGATGAGCATGCAGTGTCAGACAATCGCTTGCATTGTGTTGTTGACTTTAAAGCAATTCCTCATACTGAGCATGCATGTAGTGACAGGGGAGAGGAAAAAAAAATTCCTTTAACAGGAGGAAACCTCCAATTGATTCTACTGGTGGTGTTATGGCTGGAAAACCTTTTTTTTCTGGGAAACTTTGAGCTTCTAGTTTTAACTGAGCTTTGCTGTAATATCTACCTTAGTGTTGTTGCTTGCCCTGCCTATCTATCTATTGCTCATAATGTATCTATTGTCTTACTGGTACTTCCAGAAAGACTTTGTAGTCTGTCAAGAAGCTAGGATATTTTCAAACGATCTTCATGAACATAAAAAGTATTTTACTGGTTTCTACAGAAAATAGACCTGGAGAGCATCTTTATGTTTCAGAGGAGCAATATGTTGCCCTAATGAATGCACAGTTGACAAATCTATATTAACTGTGTGGTGCTGTCATAACAATGTGCACCAACATCTCTAAAGAAAGTCTCAAGACACTTTGTCGAATCTTTTTAATGAAGAATTGAGGAAGTTTTTAAAGTAGAAGGTGTCCAACCTGGTAACGGCAAGGGTCACTTAACAAAGGGGTCAGTGAGTGATAAGGTGAAATACTGCTCAAATGTAATGACTGACAGCCAAACAGAGCTCAAAATCTCACAGACAGTAAATGTACTGGCTTGACATCTGAATAAGGCATGTCATATCTTACAAGGAGGTACAGTCGTTATGCTGTTATTAGCCAACCTTGGCTGTGAAATGCTAAAAATGAAACGGCTTAGACTATTCCCTGAAAGAAGATTAGAGTCCAAGGCTAAAGCCAGAAGAAAGGACGGTAACATTTGATAAAGACAAAGCGAAGAAAAGCAAGGTAACTCAAAGAGGGGAAGGTAAAAGAGGGATATCTGAGGATTTCACGGAATGATAAAAAGCCAGGGATGGTTGAGCATTAGGACTAAACCAGCGTTATCACCATTTAGGAATTTAAGCATTTTAACAGTCCTTTCCCACTGCTACATTAGAAATATTTTCATAGCTACTGACGAGCAAGTTTAAAAAAAATTAACTTTCACCTTCTAATTGCAGCCTTTTCTGATTGGAATGATGCCTTGAAGATAGTGATGGTCTGAAATGAATTTCTCCTTCATTATCTATAATCTGTTCCCATGCCTAAGATGCCAGTGCAATTTGAGCTAAATCAGACTATCAGAGGGCCAGGCAAAAAAAAAAAACTGAACAGTACAAATGAGAGAGATGGAAAATACAAAAAAGATTAAAAAAAATGTCCATACGTCTCTGAGGCCAACTATTTTCGGTATTCTCTCACTGCTTCTCAAGTTTCCACCAATGTCTCTCATTCTCTGTGGTTCCAGCACTGACCTCGCTCATTAAAGCTGATTAAAACTTTTCCAGCAAGCGCCGTTTGCCCTCAGAAGATGATAACCTCTACAAGGCTGCTACATAAAAGAATAATAGCCAACTACAAAAGAGGGTTGGACAAAGAAAAAAAACCCTTCGCCCAAGCCCAGCAAGGCCCCAATTGGAACATTTTAGAAAATTAATGAAATTTTAGATCAAATGAATTATAAATTAGGGAGCTGGAGAGAGGGAAAAAAAGATGAATAAGTCATAAGAAAATGTACTCTTGGTATCAAAACTGTAGAAACATGTTATCCTCCAGTAGGCTTGGAGAAACAGGGTCAGGTTCAAGCCATGCCGATTGGGAGGAAAACAAAGGTTTCCCGCTCAGTACCACTTTGAAGATAATTGTTGCAACTGAACTTGAAAGGGGACTCAGGCCCCGGCCCCAACTGAGAGAGCTCCACTTTGACTCAGTGGCTGTTTTATGTTGTTTTGCTGTTTGCCATTGTTTTTTTTAGTCGGAGCTGCAATAGGGATTTACGACATGTGGGAACGGTCCTTTTAACAACAAAAAAAGCATCAAATGCGAGCACTGGCTGAATGTGTCACACTCCGGCTTCTATCATCTGATTAATAAAATCCCTTTTAATGTGGCATTAAAAATATATTAAAAAAGGAAGCAGTGGTGGAGGGCACAATAATTGGTTTGTGTAAAGTTAGAAGTGCTGGAAAACTTGTGGTTGGTTTTGTTTCTATTCTGTGTGCGATGTGGCGGCTGTAGTGAAGTAGCACTAAGAGACTGCGTATGCCTTTCTGCATGTGTAGTAATTCATACTACTGTTTGCACCACATCAGTCTCTCACACCGTTTTTATATAATTTAGAATTTAAGCTGGGGCAGATTTACATGATGCAGGTGCAAATTCAACCCCTCTAGAAATGATGAATTAGCTCAAGCATGACATAAATTGGGAATCATGTGACTCTCCTCAACATTTAACATGTCTGCTCTCAGCTGTAGTTAAATATGACAGGAAAATGCCATTAAAATGAGATCTTGTTCTGTATTTGTTGTGTTTGTGGCCCTTAAATCCTACAATTACATTTTTACATTTACTAATTAGTGGCACCAATTTCATATTGATCTCACTATTTTTTCAAACTATTGCTTTACCAATATCCAATCAAGTCCAGTTTTGTTTACTAACTTGTTCAGGTAAAAGAACTGTACATGTTTTGAGGCATCGACTGCAGTACTCGGACAATATTCCTTTACCAATATCCAATCAAGTCCAATTTTGTTTACTAACTTGTTCAGGTAAAAGAACTGTACATGTTTTGAGGCATCGACTGCAGTACTCGGACAATATTCCTTTACCAATATCCAGTCTAATCCAACTTTGTTTACTAAGCACTTGTTCAGGTAAAAGAACTGTACATGTTTTGAGTTATAAACTGTAGTACTCAGACACACAGAGAAAGCTTGCCACACACCAACAAAACTGAACGGTGTTTAATGGCTCATTAACACTGAGCCGAGGAGGCACTTGACCCTTCTCCTGCAGGGGTCAGAGGTTGTGGGCATGAGGAAACAAACCAATCAGTGATCGCAGTGCGGTCAATTTCTCTGAACCCTGCTGAGTTCATTCACTTTTACAAGCTAACCTACAACAAGGATTAACAGGAGATTCCTTCAAGTGGCCATCAGACACCTTCCAACCTTTGATTTACTGACTTCTCCTCTTCTTTGAAGCTCTTTTCTCTTGGTCTCGGTCCTTATCAACTCGAAATGAAACACTAACTGACCACTACTGACTACAGCAAGCAACAACAAAAACATCAGGTTATAACACTTTTAGGGCAAATTAGGTCACATACTCAAATTTTTGTTCTTGTTGTCCTTGTCCTGAGTCTAACACTCACATTCCTGAGTCCCAACACTGAGCATCTGGGCTAAAATTGAGTACGAATAAAAACGTATTTGACCATGAAAAATAAATTTGTTATAAATTTGTGAACACATTTGATTTACCTGAAGTATTTCCAGCAAGTTTTCTTGACTGTTCTGGTATTTCGGTAGTTTCTTTGGTAGTGCTAAAGTCTTGGGTCGGCTTTTGGTTTTAGTTATTTATCTTTTGATTCCCATAAGGAATCTTTAAAAAAGTATTCACTAAAGTTCTCTAAGCTTTTCTTGTGCATTTAATGCTTTTAAATCCATTTTCTGCCCAGTATCCAATCATCTAAAGAGGAAGGTTTTTTTCTTTTTTTGGAAGAAAATGAAAAAGGGAAGGTAAACTATCAATCAGGTGGAAAAGAGTTAAAATGCCTTTTAC